>NC_083224.1:9084533-9167055 GCF_032191835.1 Heteronotia binoei
CTCAGAGCGGCTCACAATCTTCTTTCCCTTCCTCCCCCACAACAGACGCCCTGTGAGGTGGGTGGGGCTGAGAGGGCTCTCACAGCAGCTGTCCTTTCAAGGACAACTCCTGCGAGAGGTATGGGTGAACCAAGGCCATGCCAGCAGGTGCAAGTGGAGGAGTGGGGAATCAAACCCGGTTCTCCCAGATAAGAGTCCACACACTTAACCACTACACCCAACTGGCTCTCCACTTTATGTGGCCTTTACATGGGAACCATGCGGCGGCCCGCCTGCTGACTGCCCTCCCTTTACAGGTGGGCATTCATCCGGCGCTCCGCAGTCTGCATTGGCTGCCCATTGAGTACCGGATCCGCTTCAAGGTTTTGGTTCGAACATTTAAAGCCTTACGCGGCCTGGAGCCAACATACCTGTGGGATCATCTCCTCCCATATATGCTCAGGAGGTCGTTACGTTCGGCCTCCCAACATCTATTGGCCATCCCAAGCCCAAAAGATGCCCACCTTGCCTCAACTAGGACCAGGGCTTTTCCAGTCCTGACCTGGTGGAATCAGCTCCCTACGGAGATCCGGGGCCTACCTGGCTTATTAGCCTTCCGTAAGGCCTGTAAAACGGAGCTGTTCCGCCAGGCTTCTAGTTGAGGCTGCGGGCGTCTATTTCTTGATCTGGTTGGCCGGCACTGTCGCTTGAGTTATAAATTTACTTATTCATTGATTGATTTGATTTATATCCCTCCCTCCCTGCCGAATCAGACTCAGGGCGGCTCACAATATAAACCTAGGGTTGCCAATCCCCAGGTGGGGGCAGGGGATCCCCCGGTTTGGAGACCCTCCCCCCGCTTCAGGGTCGTCAGAAAGCGGGGAGGGGGGGAAATGTCTGCTGGGAACTCTGTTATTCCATATGGAGATTTATTCCCATAGAAAATCATGGATAATCGATCTACGGGTATTGGGGCTCTGAGGGGGGCTGTTTTTTTTGGGGTAGAGGCACCAAATTTCAGTAATAGCATCTAGTGCCTCTCCCCAAATTTCCCCCAAGTTTCAAAAAGATTGACCAGGGGGTCCAAATTATGAGCCCCAAAAGAAGGTGCCCTATCCTTCATTATTTCCTATGGAAGGAAGGAATTGAAAAGGTGTTGCCCGTCCCTTTAAATGTGATGGCCAGAACTCCCTTTGGAGTTCAATTATGCTTGTCACAGCTTGATCTTGGCTCCACCCCTAATGTCTCCTGGCTCCACCCCCAAAGTCTCCTGGCTCACCCCCAAAGTCCCCAGATGTTTCTTCAATTGGACTTGGCAACCCTAATAAAACCACAATAGTTAAAAACAATACATATTATAAATACACATTCAATTAAAACAGTCGCACCATCGATAATTAAACAATTGGTGCCAATCTCCTTGATGTTATGTTTCAGTTTTCAGTGGCGACAGTATTTCCTCCGTTTCCCTACGACACAAGCTCAACGTCAGTTGAAAGCCAAAACAATACATATTATAAATTACACATTCAATTAAAAACAGTCACACAATCGATAATTAAAACAATTGGTGCCAATCTCTTTGATTTTATGTTTCAGTTTTCAGTGGCGACTATATATATATATTGGCCACTGTGTGAAACAGAGTGTTGGACTGGAGGGGCCATTGGCCTGATCCAACAGGGCTTCTCTTATGTTCTTATGTGACACAGAGTGTTGGACTGGAGGGGGCCACTGGCCTGATCAACAGGGCTTCTCTTATGTTCTTATGTGACACAGAGTGTTGGACTGGAGGGGCCACTGGCCTGATCCAACAGGGCTTCTCTTATGTTCTTATGTGACACAGACTGTTGGATGGAGGGGCCACTGGCCTGATCCAACATGGCTTCTCTTATGTTCTTATGTGACACAGAGTGTTGGACTGGAGGGGCCATTGGCCTGATCCAACATGGCTTCTCTTATGTTCTTATGTGACACAGACTGTTGGACTGGAGGGGCCACAGGCCTGATCCACAGGGCTTCTCTTATGTTCTTATGTGACACAGAGTGTTGGACTGGAGGGGCCACTGGCCTGATCCAACATGGCTTCTCTTATGTTCTTATGTGACTCAAGAGTGTTGGACTGGATGGGCCACTGGCGGATCCAACAGGGCTTCTCTTATGTTCTTATGTGACACAGAGTGTTGGACTGGAGGGGCCACTGGCCTGATCCAACATGGCTTCTCTTATGTTCTTATGTGACACAGAGTGTTGGACTGGAGGGGCCACTGGCCTGATCCAACAGGGCTTCACTTATGTTCTTATGTGACACAGAGTGTTGGACTGGAGGGGCCACTGGCCTGATCCAACAGGGCTTCTCTTATGTTCTTATGTGACTCAAGAGTGTTGGACTGGATGGGCCACTGGCCTGATCCAACATGGCTTCTCTTATGTTCTTATGTGACACAGAGTGTTGGACTGGAGGGGCCATTGGCCTGATCCAACAGGGCTTCTCTTATGTTCTTATGTGACACAGAGTGTTGGACTGGAGGGGCCATTGGCCTGATCCAACAGGGCTTCTCTTATGTTCTTATGTGACACAGACTGTTGGATTGGAGGGGCCATTGGCCTGATCCAACATGGCTTCTCTTATGTTCTTATGTGACACAGAGTGTTGGACGGATGGGCCACTGGCCTGATCCAACATGGCTTCTCTATGTTCTTATGTGACTCAAGAGTGTTGGACGGGATGGGCCACTGGCCGGATCCAACAGGGCTTCTCTTATGTTCTTATGTGACACAGAGTGTTGGACTGGATGGGCCACTGGCCTGATCCAACATGGCTTCTCTTATGTTCTTATGTGACACAGAGTGTAGGACTGGAGGGGCCACTGGCCTGATCCAACAGGGCTTCTCTTATGTGACACAGAGTGTTTGACTGGAGGGCCATTGGCCTGATCCAACAGGGCTTCTCTTCTGTTCTTATGTGACACAGAGGGTTGGACTGGATGGGCCATTGGCCTGATCCAACGTGGCTTGTCTTATGTTTTTATGTTCTTATGGCAGTTGGTTCCACCAGTAGGGGGCTGCGATCGAGAAGGCCCTCTCTCTGGTGATCTTTAGTTTGGCCTCCTTCGGCCCAGGGATTACTAATAGATTTTGAGATCCAGATCGAAGTACCCTCTGGGGAACGTGTAGGGAGAGACAGTCCCTAAGGTAGGCAGGTCCTCGGCCATACGGGGCTTTAAAGGTAATAACCAGCACCTTGTAGCGAATCCCGTACACTACTGGCAGCCAGTGCAGTTACCGTAGGCCCGGCTGTATGTGCTCCCACCTGGGGAGCCCTAATAGCAGCCCAGCTACCGTGTTCTGCACTAGCTGCCGTTTCCGGGTTCAACACAGGGGCAGCCCCAAGTAGAGGGCATTACAGTAGTCCAGCTTCGAGGTGACCGTTGCAGAGATCGCTGTTGCCAGGTCTCTGCCCTCCAGGAATAAAATGGATAATTGTCTGCCATTCTCTATGAGATATCATGATGTGAGACAGCCAGGCTGGGCGATATGCGACGATACGGTAAACGTCTCTGAGTGCTGTTGAGCTGTCTGTTTTTTTAAATGTTTTATTGTATTTTATTGTTTTATCCTATGTTGTTACTCCACCCTGAGCCCTACGGGGAATGGGTGGAATAGAAATATACTACTCCCCCCCCCCCCAAAAAAACACCCAGTAACTTGTCCGAATGGGAGGATGGTGAGAGTGTCACAAGGCAATAAATGTAGTCTGTTAAACTGCACAGTCAATCACGCTGGACATGTGTGAAACTGGGCAGACTTTGGAAGGAACTTCAGGCAAAAAGTCTCCCGCAAGGCGCAGACTCCGAGCGGCTTAGTTTTCCATTCAGACATGTTACTGTATTATTGGTTTCTCATGCAAATGCTATCCAGACTGAATGTTCTTTCAGTTTGTTAATTTCACTGTTTTGCCATTGGATTCTAACTTTGTACCACACAAACAGGACAAACCCTACGTAAATGGACACAAATCTGACATCAGGAATACAGAACTGAGAAACCTGTGGGGGAACACTTTACCTTCCAAAGCATTCAACGGGTGACCTCAAGGTAGCTGTTTTGCTGCAAAGGAACTTCAAGAACAGAACGGAGAGAGAAATTGCTGAATTACAAATTATTATGAAACTTTGAACAAACATCTCCCCGGGACTGAACAGGGATATTGGCTTTTTTATCTCATTACAGATGCTAAACCCACTCTCAGAACTTCAAGGACAGAATGGAGAGGGGAATTGCTGAATTACAAACTATTATGAAACTTGGTACAAACACCTCAGGACTGAACAGGGATATTGGCTTTTGTATCTCATTACATATGCTAAACCCACTCTCAGTGAGTATAGCTATACATCCACGGTATTCCAATGCATTTCTCTTTTATAATAGTGTATCAGAATAACGTTTTATATTGACATACTCAAATAAGGGCTATTGGCTATTTATCTCATTACATATACTTAACCCATTTTCATTTTATGTATTCTTGTTTTCTAATGGCAGACTAGAATGATGCTTATAATGTATAGATTGATGTTGACAAGTAGACTGGGTGGACTACAACTAGGAGACACGTGTCCTTTTGTGATATACCTAGATTTGCAGAAAACAGCATTCGGCAAGGAACTTTATTCCCTTTTATGGCTCTCCAGACCAAATGGCCAAGCCACACTGTTTCGCGTGACCGTGCGATCGGTTAGTTTGCCCTCTTCATCAACAAACGGCATGTATTCCAGCCGCAATCCCCGATTCCCCTCCTCTGAGGAGGTGTGCTTAGAGAGCACACGAAAGCTGACGTTCTCAATAAAACTCGGTTGGTCTTAAAGGTGCCGCTTGACTCCTGCTTGGTTCAGCTTCTTCAGACCAACACGGCTGGCCGCCTGGACCTTTGTACCGCTTTGCATTCTTACCCACTGCTCATCAGCTCTGTGTAGCTCCGCTCACTGTACCCCGTTCCCTTGCCCGATGAAGTCTGCATGCATACGAAAGCTCGCATTCGGAATAGAACTTTAAGAACATAAGAACATAAGAGAAGCCATGTTGGATCAGGCCAATGGCCCATCCAGTCCAACATTCTGTGTCACACAGCGGCCAAATATATATATATATATATATACACACACACACACACTGTGGCTAATAGCCACTGATGGACCTGTGCTCCATATTTTTATCTAACCCCTTCTTGAAGGTGGCTATGCTTGTGGCCGCCACCACCTCCTGTGGCAGTGAATTCCACATGTTAATCACCCTTTGGGTGAAGAAGTACTTCCTTTTATCCGTTTTAACCTGTCTTATTTATTTATATTATATAATAAGGGATGTAAAAGGAAGATACAAATGATCCTAAGGGACCCTTCACATCTGGGCCATTTGCTATTTGAGATCTTACCGTCAGGTAGGCGATATAGAGTGCTGAAGGCTAGGACAAACAGGTTTAAGGACAGTTTCTATCCAAGTGCTGTGGTTAGGTTAAATGCAGGGTTATGAATGACTATTTGTTTTAGACGTATTTAAATGGTTTTAATGGTTTTAGATGTATTTAAATAGTTTATGAATATGTGTGTTTGATGTGTTGGTATGTTTTGTGGAAGAGCACCTCATTTCGTTGCTCTCTTTTGTGGAGAACAATGACAATAAATTTATCTATCTATCTATCTATCTATCTATCTATCTATCTATCTATCTATCTATCTATCTATCTATCTATCTATCTATCTATCTATCTATCTTATTTATTTATTTATATTTTGATTTATACCCCGCCCTTCCCACCGAAGTGGCTCAGGGCGGCTTACAACTTATAAAACTTACATAGGTTTGGCTTAAAAACAATTACATAGCAGCAGTTAGAACAGTAGATTAAAACCAGCGGTCTGTCAGAATGCACTCTAGCTCCATCCAAATTTCTCAAGTGTCGGTTAATTGTAGGCCAGCCGGAAGAGGTCTGTCTTGCAGGCCCTTTGTTGGTCTTAAAGGTGCCACGGGACTCCTACTTTGCTCTGAGTTCCCAGGGGTTCTTGTTTTGTGAAAAAGGGAGAAACGGACTTCTTTTGCTACCTGAGAGCCAGTTTGGTAGCGTGGTGAAGTGCGCGGACTCTTATCTGGGAGAACCGGGTTTGATTCCCCCACTCCTCCACTTGCACCTGCTGGAATGGCCTTGGGTCAGCCAGAGCTAAAGCAGAGGTTGTCCTTGAAAGGGCAGCCGCTGTGAGAGCCCTCTCGGCCCCACCCACCTCACAGGGTGTCACTGTCGGGGAGGGACGGTGGCTCAGTGGTAGAGAATCTGCTTGGTAAGCAGAAGGTCCCAGGTTCAACCCCCGGCATCTCCAAAAAAGGGTCCAGGCAAATAGGTGTGAAAAACCTCAGCTTGAGACCCTGGAGAGCCGCTGCCAGTCTGAGTAGACGATACTGACTTTGATGGACCGAGGGTCTGATTCAGTATAAGGCAGCTTCATATGTCCATATATGTTGTGGGAGGAGAAGTTATGGGAGATTGTAGGCCACTCTGTCCTTGAAAGGGCAGCCGCTGTGAGAGCCCTCTCAGCCCCACCCACCTCACAGGGTGTCTGTTGTGGGAGGAGAAGTTATGGGAGATTGTAAGCTGCTCTGAGTCTCTGTCTTTGAAAGGGCAGCTGCTGTGAGAGCCCTCTCAGCCCCACCCACCTCACAGGGTGTCTGTTGTGGGAGGAGAAGTTATGGGAGATTGTAAGCCGCTCTGAGTCTCTGTCCTTGATAGGGCAGCTGCTGTGAGAGCCCTCTCAGCCCCACCCACCTCACAGGGTGTCTGTTGTAGGGGGAGAAGATATGGGAGATTGTAAGCTGCTCTGAGTCTCTGTCCTTGAAAGGGCAGCTGCTGTGAGAGCCCTCTCAGCCCCACCCACCTCCCAGGGTGTCTGTTGTGGGGGGAGAAGATTCGGGAGATTGTTAGCCGCTCTGAGTCTCTGATTCAGAGAGAAGAGTGGGATATAAATCTGCTATTCTTCTTCTTCTTCTACCTCCTCCGTTCCATGCATCATTTTGCAGCCCTCCATACAGACCCATCCAGTGAGCCTTGAACTTTCTGAACTGTGACTCCAGAGTTTCTGCCTTTCCCTTTTGCCTCTCCCTTCCACAGCCACCTGGGTGCCGTTGACACGAACAAGTCCCCAGTGAAACGACCTCGTAAACGAAACCAAACTTTCCATGTTGCTGGAGCGAAGCCAGGCCTCTCTGGAAAATTGGCCGGAATGTGTTTTTTCCTTGTGAATCGGTCCTCCCCTCTTGCACTGCCGACCGTCTTTGTGTTTCCGATTGAGTGTTTCTGGCCTTCGTCCTTCGCTTTCTCTTCTACCGTCTCTAGGGTGGCCAAGTCCAATTCAAGAAATATCTGGGGACTTTGGGGGTGGAGCCAGGAGACTTTGGGGGTGGAGCCAGGAGCAAGGCTGTGACAAGCATCATTGAACTCCAAAGGGAGTTCCAGCCATCACATTTCAAGGGACGGCACACCTTTTAAATGCCTTTCTTCAATAGGAAATAATGAAGGATAGGGGCACCTTCTTTTGGGGCTCATAGAATTGGACCCCCTGGTCCAATTTTTTTGAAACTTGGGGGGGTATTTTGAAAAGAGGCACTGGATGCTATACTGAATATTTGATGCCTCTACCTCAAAAATACCTCCCCCAGAGCCCCAGATACCTGCGGATCAATTCTCCATTATTTCCTATGGAAATTGGACTCCATACAGAATAATAGAGTTCCCAGCAGACATTTCCCTCCCCTCCCCCTGCTTTCTGATGACCCTGAAGTGGGGGGAGGGCCTCCAAACCAGGGGATCCCCTGCTCCCACCTGGGGATTGGCAACCCTAGCCGTCTCTCAGCGATCTGTGGACAGGGCTGGTGTGGAGCTGGATGCCTCTGCTTGAGGAAGTTGATGGACAGCAGCTTCAGGACGAGGGCTGCCAATCCCCAGGTGGGAGAGATACAAAGCAACGCTTCTGTGCAGGGCCTTCTTTGTGGCAGGAACTCCTTGGCATATTAGGCCACTCCCCTCTGATGTAGCTAATCCTTCTGGAGCTTGCAGTAGGCCCTGTACGAAGAGCCCTGGAAGCTCTTGGAGGATCGGCTACAGCAAGGGGGTGTGGCCTAATAGGCAAAGGAGCTCCTGCTACAAAAAAAGCTCTGCAAGTTCTGTGCATAAATTACGTCTCAGTTGTGCTTCTGAAAGCTAACACAAAAAAAGTAACTCTAACACAAAAATATAACTGGCCTTATCAAAACATATTTATAGCAAAAGAAACCTCAGCAGAAGAGCTGAACCAACGCCTAATGAGGTATATATTAATTATGTATTATTAATGTATATATTATATAATGATGTATATTGCCTCTGTGAACTTTTATATATATATATATATATAAAAGTTCACAGAGGCAATTTCCTTTTTCTTAAGTCAATTTCATAGAAGGTGCAGGTTCAGTCTTCTGTGAAGCCAACAGAATGAAGGAGGAGGAGGAGGAGGAGGAGGCGAAGAAGAAGGAGGAGGAGGAGAAGAAGGAGAAGAAAGAGAAAAAGAAGGAAGAGAAGAATGCGACGGAGAAAGAGGAGAAGAAGAAGAAAGAGGAGGATAAAGAAGGAGGAGGAGAAGAAGAAATAGAAGAAGGAGAAGGAGGAGGAGAAGAAGGAGGAGGAGAATGAGAAGGAGAAAGAGGAGAAGAAGAAGGACAAGGATGAGGAGAAAGAAAGAGGAGGAGGAGGAGGAGAAGGAGAAGAAGGAGGAGGAGAAGGAGGAGGAGAAGCAGAAGGAGGAGGAGGAGAAGGAGGAGGAGGAGAAGGAGGAGGAGGAGAAGGAGGAGAAGAAGGAGGAGGAGAAGGAGGAGGAGGAGGAGAAAGAAGGAGGAGGAAGAGGAGAAGGAGGAGGAGAAGGAGAAGAAGGAGAAGGGGGAGAAGAAGGAGGAGGAGGGGAAAGAAGGAGGAGAAGGAGGAGACGGCGAAGAAGGAGAAGGGGAAGGAGGCGAAGGTGAAGAAGGAGAAGCCAAAGGAGAAGAAGATGATATTGGATTTATATCCTGCCCTATACTCCGAATTTCAGAGTCTCAGAGCAGTCACAGTCTCCTTTACCTTCCTTCCCCACCCCCCTTAACAGACATCCTGTGAGGTAGGTGGGGCTGAGAGAGCTGTTACAGCAGCTGCCCTTTCAAGGACAACTCTGTGAGAGCTTTGGCTAACCCAAGGCCGTTCCAGCAGCTGCCAGTGGAGGAGTGGGGAATCAAATCCGGTTCTCCCAGATAAGAGACTGGGCGCTGAACCACTACACCAAAATGGCTTGACCACCTTAAGAACGCCAAGGGAAACAGGCGAATGTCAGCTGTTGAATGTAGATTCTTAGATATGCAGAAAATTTCTTTTTTTTCCTGCATAAGAGCGCAACGAGGTATCTGGAAATTCAGTACCTGTTTTTGCCTTCCAGGCTTTCTCTAAGCTCCAGTCATGACAAGGCACTTGTGACAAGCATAACTGAACTCCAAAGGGAGTTCTGGTCATCAGATTTAAAGGAACCGCACACCTTTTAAATGCCTTCCCTCCTTTGGAAATAATGAAAGATAGGGGCACCTTCTTTGGGGGCTCCTAGAATTGGACCCCCTGGTCCAATTGTTTTGAAAGTTGGAGGATATTTTGAGGAGAGGCACTAGATGCTATGCTGAAAATCTGGTGCCACTATCTCAAAAAACAGCCCCACAGTGCCCCGGATACCATCAGATCAATTCTCCATTATACCCTATGGGAATCGGTCTCCATAGGGAATAATGGAATGCCCAGCAGACATTTCCTTCCTCCCCACTGGTTTCTGAAGCCCCTGAAGCAGGGGGAGGGCCTTCAAACTGGGGGACCCCCTGCCCCCACCTGGGGATAGCCTCTGAGCCCTGTTGTTGGCCTTCCGGAGGAACTGTTTGGCCACTGTGTGAGTAAATAAAGAGGAAACACGGTTGAAAAATTGGCAAAAACAGACAACAAACTGTGTGGCACTATGCAAATCTTATAACACACACACCAAGTCAATCTCTCTTAATAAGATAATCAAAGAGTCCCTGTATTCTCAAAGCACTAGTCCTCCGTCTTCTTCTCGTGTCAATACGAATCCAAGCGGCAAGCCCCAAATCCACAGGGACCGGTTTCAATATTACACATCTTCGTCAGCTTCTGCTTCTCTGTAGCTCTCCCATTTGGAAGCGGCTTTTCGCTTTCCCGCCACTATTCAAACGTATTTTCCCAGAAGAGAATAATTATTTCTCAACCGGAACGCCAGTCCACTAATTTTTCCAACTGTCGTTTCTGCAATTTCCGAGGGACTTTACCAGTTGCAGAAGTTGCAGAAACGACCGTTGGAAAAATTAGTGGACTGGTGTTCTGGTTAAGAAAAAACTATTCTCTTCTGGGAAAAATATGTTTGAATAGTGGGGAGAAAGCGAAAAGCCGCTTCCAAACGGGAGAGCTACGGAGAAGAGGAAGCTGACGAAGACGTGTAACATCGAAACTGGTCCCTGTGGATTTTGGGCTTGCTGTTTGGATTTGTATTGACAGGAGAAGAAGACGGAGGACTAGTGCTTTGAGAATACAAGGACTTTTTGATTATCTTATTAAGCGTCACGTTCTCAGGCAGGCGGGAGTCCAAAGCCAGTCCAAGGTCAAAGTCCAGGTAGTCAAGCAGGGGCCAAGTCACCAAAGCAAAATCGCAAACCAGAATCAGAAGTCAGTGTCCCAAAGCCAAAGGGTCAGGGTGCCAAGGAATTCAAGCAGGTCAGGGTCTGGAATCAGGAAGGAGCGTGGATGCAAGCCAGAGAATAGACTTGTTGCTTCCAGGAGGTTACCTGGGTGGGAGTTATATGGGAGCCTCAATCAGCCCACTCCCTAGCAGCGACTCTGCTAGGACTCAGGGCTAAGAGATCTGAAACATCGGCATGCCTCATGTCTTCGCTCTGAAAGTTCTTTCCAGAGCCTGCTTCGAACTCGTGAGATGGGAGGGGCAGAGCTTGGAGGAGACTGAGTGTCAACAACGGCACTGGTGCCTGGAA
Source organism: Heteronotia binoei (assembly GCF_032191835.1). Classification (NCBI taxonomy): domain Eukaryota; kingdom Metazoa; phylum Chordata; class Lepidosauria; order Squamata; family Gekkonidae; genus Heteronotia; species Heteronotia binoei. The sequence continues at coordinate 9,095,610 of NC_083224.1, forward strand.
TATGGGGAGAGTGATTGATGGGCCAGCTGCTGGTCGTTTGGCTGAGGAGCTGGCTAGCAACTCTTCCAGGTCTGCTAACGCTTCCAGCTCCCCCTCGTCAGGGCTCATGACGTTAAGAGAGACTGACTTGGTGTGAATATTATAAGATTTGTATAGCGCCAAACAATTTGTTGTCTGTTTTAGCCACTGTGTGAGACAGGCTGCTGGATCGGATGGAGCGCTGGTCTGAGCCAGCAGGCCTCTTCTTATTTTCTTGTACCTCATACTGAATCAGACCCTTGGTCCATCAAGGTTAATATTGTCTACTCCCACTAGCAGCACCGCTCCATGGTTTCAGGCAGAGAAAGGTCTTTTGCATCATGTAATGCCAGATACTCTTTTCACTGGAGATGCCGGGGATTGAACCTGGGACCTTCCGCATGCCAAGCAGAGGCTCTCCAACTGAGCCACGGCCCCTCCCTGAGGCAGATTTCTCTCTTGACATTCTGTCCCGGTTGTGCATTTTGGAACGGCCATCTCTTAAATTGTTGGCAAACTTTCCGCTTTGCGTTATTTACCTTCCTGTGACCTCAGCGTTCTGAATGGAGACAGATCCCAGGACAGAGAGAAAAGACGGGTTCTTTTAAAATGTATCCTTTTAACAAAAAAGAAGGAAAAAAACACCCAACGATCTATTTTAAGGTCCCAGAAGGGGTGATTCATCACTTTGTATTTCAGGCTGAGAGCAGAGATAAAAACTCAAGGGGAGCATCGGTTTCTCCAGCTTTGGATTTTTAGCCTGAGTCATTCTGTTTCCATTGGACACAATCCACCAGAAAAGCCTGTTGCACAGACTTCGTGGACATGGTCAAGAGCTGCGGAAGAAGAAGAAGAAGAAGAAATTGGACTTATATCCCGCCCTATATTCCGAATCTCAGAGTCTCACAATCTCCTTTACCTCCCTCCCCTGCACAACAGATACCCTGTGAGGTAGGTGGGGCTGAGAGAGCTCTGACAGAAGTTGCCCTTTCAAGGACAGTTCTGTGAGAGCTATGGCTGACCCAAGGCCATTCCAGCAGCTGCAAGTGGAGGAGTGGGGAATCAAACCTGGTTCTCTCTGATAAGAGTCTGCACACTTAACCACTACACCAAATTGGCTCTCCCAGGTATCTTTGATTTCAAGACCAGGTACCTTTGGTTGCAAGGTGCTCACTCAAGAAGGGCCGTAGCTCAGAAATTCCACCTAAACATTACAAAGTCCTCATGTTTGATGGAGAACAGCTCCAGGATTTTGTATCACACACGCAATGTGAACTTTGGGACTCCCCAGACACACATCCTGTATTTAAAACTTCCCATCCTCAAACCACACCATGCTTGATGCCGTGGGCACCTTTGGAATTCTGACATGGGGGTGGGTGGGCATAGCCACAAAATGGCTGCCTCAGGAGGTGGAGCCACCCACAACATGGTTGTTGCAGAAGGCGGAGCCAACCACACAGAGGAAACCCAAATGGCAGGGGAGAAGAGGGGTAATTTTTAAAAATATTATTATAAAGTGACCGATTTTGCACTACGCTCGTTCTGGGTGGGGAGCCAGTTTGGTGTAGTGGTTAAGTGTGCGGACTCTTATCTGGGAGAACCGGGTTTGATTCCCCACTCCTCCACTTGTACCTGCTAACATGGCCTTGGGTCAGCCATAGCTCTGGCAGAGGTTGTCCTTGAAAGGGCAGCTGCTGTGAGAGCCCTCTCCAGCCCCACCCACCTCACAGGGTGTCTGTTGTGGGGGAGGAAGGGAAAGGAGATTGTGAGCCGCCCTGAGACTCTTCGGAGTGGAGGGCGGGATATAAATCCAATATCTTCATCTACCTCACAGGGTGTCTGTTGTGGGGGAGGAAGGGAAAGGAGATTGTGAGCCGCTCTGAGACTCTTCGGAGTGGAGGGTGGGATATAAATCCAATATCTTCTTCTTCTTCTTTTCGCGCAAGTTGCCCCGGAGCTGTGAGTTGGCGTGCTGCTGTTTCTCAAGAAGCCGAAACTGCTTGTCAGAGGATCCCGCTTGCTGCGGAATAGCGGCGCACCAACTCGCAGCTCCGGGGCAACTCGTGTGAAAACGGAGAGAAGTCCCGGTAGCAAAAGGGCTCTCCACTCGGAACAAGCATAGTGCAAACTTGAGATAAGCAAGGACATTTATTGAACAAGAGCAGAACTGAACACAAACAGGCAATTAGGGTTTGTAGAATCTTTCGGGATCAAGTGCCGTGTTCTACTGGAGAAAGTTTTCCTTCCAGACGTTTCTCGTTCTCAGCAATTAACACAGAACAATGGTCACATTCAACAGCCAGTTTCCTTATCACTACCCTTCCAGGAAGCCCCACCAAACAATGGGCACATCCACATACCAATTGCCCTTTCATCACACCCTTTCCAGCCTACAAATAGCAGCTCTCCAGCAGCCCTGGCCCCACTCAATGCACAGCAGCCAAGAAGGTCTGAGCACCTGCTCCGGCTGCAACGCCCCTGAGGATGTTCTCCGCAGCTGAGAACGAAACATCTGGAAGGAAAACTTTCTCCAGTAGAACACGGCACTTGAGCCCGAAAGATTCTACAAACCCTAATGATGTTACCAGCCGTGAAAACCTGAAATCTTTGACAAACAGGCAACATCGCTCCTTATATCGACTTGGCCTGAATTAAACACGCCCCCTTATGGGAGCAGCAATCCACCCTATTGGTCTCAGGAGCCTTCATTTGCATTTCCTGAGAGAAATTCCTCGCGTCCCGATTGGCTGGTTCTAAAAGAGCAGCCAATCGGAATGTAGGAGTCAGAATTCTGGAGGGCAATGAACTATGCATCAAGGTCAACTAACAGACATAACAAACCAGCATTCAAAACAACCGATACGCAACAAAGACGCTGGAATGAAAGAGAATAGAACCAGCACGGGGATGGTAGATGCCACAGAATCATTGCCAATTATTATTTTAATCGGCACAGTAAATCAGATTCCCCATAGCTTTTTTTTTTGAGCAGGAACGCACAGGAATGCAGTTGAGGCTGCCTTGGCATCAGGGGGTGTGGCCTAATATGCTGGGTTTTTTCTACAAACAAAAAGCCCTGGGATTTCCCGAGGCCAATCAGAAGCCCTGCTAGGCAAGAGCCCTGCTTGGCCACACCCACTTTCTAAAAACACATCACAGGCACCGGGAAAGACACCCGTTAGCAGGCACCCAGATGTAGGCTTGCCAATCCCCAGGTGGGGGCAGGGGATCCCCCGGTTTGGAGGCCCTCCCCCCGCTTCAGGGTCGTCAGAAAGCGGGGGGAAGGGAGGGAAATGTCTGCTGGGAACTCTATTATTCCCTAGGAAGATTTATTCCCATAGAAAATCATGGAGAATTGATCCGCAGGTATCTGGGGCTCTGGGGGGGGGGCTGTTTTTCGGGGTAGAGGCACCAAATTTTCAGTATAGCATCTAGTGCCTCTCCCCAAGATTCTATGATTCCAATTCTATGAGCCCCAAAAGAAGGTGCCCCTATCCTTCATGATTTCCTATGGAAGGAAGGAAATGAAAAGGTGTGCCGTCTCTTTAAATGTGATAGCCAGAACTCCCTTTGGAGTTCAATTATGCTTGTCACAGCCTTATTCCTGGCTCCGCCCTGATGTCTCCTGGCTCAACCCCCCAAAGTCTCCTGGCTCCACCCCCAAAGTCCCCAGATATTTCTTGAATTGGACTTGGCAACCCTACCCAGATGCCAACGGGCACGAGATTGGGGTCTCCTTCTGTAGCAGCTCCGTTGTAAAAGTCACGAGGCTTACGTGGCTACGCGTAACTTTCACAACAGAGCCAACATCTACTTTAGAAGAATTGCAGATTTATACCCTGCCCTTCTCTCTGAATCAGAGACTCAGAGCGGCTTACAATCTCCCATATCTTGTCCCCCCCCCCACAACAGACACCCTGTGAGGTGGGTGGGACTGAGAGAGCTCTTACAATAGCTGCCCTTTCAAGGACAATTCCTACAAGGGCTATGGCTGACCCAAGGCCATCCCAGTGGCTGCAAGTGGAGGAGTGGGGAATCAAACCCGGTTCTCCCAGATAAGAGAGCTATGGCCGACCCAAGGCCATTCTAGCAGCTGCAAGTGGAGGAGTGGGGAATCAAACCTGGTTCTCTGTGATAAGAGAGCTCTGGCTGACCCAAGGCCATTCCAGCAGGTGCAAGCGGAGGAGTGGAGAATCAAACCCGGCCCAGGAATTGCTAATAGATTTTGAAATCCAGATCTAAGTACCCTCTGGGGAATGTGTGGGGAAAGATGGTCCTAACTCACCCATCCTTAAAGTTAACAAAGGCTCGGCTAAGGGGGGGGCTAAATGCCAGACAGCCCTGACCCCCTATTCCTAATCCTCATAACACCTTGCCTGCCTCACCAGTTCTTCTGTTTCAGCCCCGTTCTTGCTCCTCCTTCACAATTCACCCCCTTTTCTCTGCCTCTCGTCCTGTCTCTGCAAACCTGGGTTTTGTGACCCCTGTCTCACGACTACATTCAAAAGCCCTTCATACCAAACTCTGACACATCTTTAAACTATCTCATATCAAAACCCCTTTCAGACACTGTGAGTGTCATATAGGTCTTAAGAACATGAGAAGAAGATATTGGATTTATATCCTGCCCTATTCTCTGAATCTCAGAGTCTCAGAGCAGTTACAATCGCCTTTACCTTCCCCCCCACACAACAGACACCCTGTGAGGTAGGTGGCGGGGGGCGGGGGGAGAGCTTTTTACACCCTTTCATGGACAACTTCTGTGAGAGCTCTGGCTGACCCAAGGCAATTCCAGAAGGTGCAAGTGGAGGAGTGGGGAATCAAACCCAGTTCTCCTAGATAAGAGTCCACGCACTTAACCACTATTCCAAGCTGGCTCTCCATGAAGCCATGTTGGATCAGGCCAGTGGCCCGATCTATGTGTCACACAGTGGTCAAATAACAAAACAAAACCAGGTGCCATCAGGAGGTCCATCAGTGGGGCCAGGACACCAGAAGCCCTCACCCCCCCACCACAAGCACCAAGAATACAGAGCATCACTTGCCCCAGACACAGAGTTCCAACGATAAGCTGTGGCTAATAGCCACTGATGGACCTCTGCTCCAGATGTTTATCCAAACCCCTCTTGAAGCTGATATGCCTGTAGCCGCCGCCACCTTCTGTGGCGGTGAATACTTACCCAGTTGCTTTCTGGTATCAATCATGGACGATACCACTGGTTGGTTTGTGTTTTGTTTTGTGCACACCCAGGGGAGTCGATAATGGCTGCACCAGGGTGTGTACACTTGAGGTACCACACCTCCTATTCTGTAGCACACACGGATGGTCAGATGTAATGGCCTGCACTGGTTTTAACTTTGGAACAGGTTTCTCTCCTGCAAGAGCTATGGCTGACCCAAGGCCATTCCAGCAGCTGCAAGTGGAAGAATGGGGGATCAAACCTGATTCTCCCAGATAAGAGTCCGCACACTTAAACCACTGCACCAAACTTGATGTCAGCCTCCAAGGGGGATCCCCAGAATTACAGATCACCTCTAGACTTCAAGGATCACTTAGGGCCACCAGGTCTGACTCAGGGAATATCTGGGGACTTTGGGGGTGGAGCCAGGAGCAAGGGTGTGACAAGCACAATTTAACTCCAAAGGGAGTTCTGGCTATCCCATTTAAAGAAGAAGAAGAAGAAGAAGAAGAAGAAGAAGAAGAAGAAGAAGAAGAAGAAGAAGAAGAAGAAGAAGAAGAAGAAGAAGAAGAAGAAGAAGATGATGATGATATTGGATTTATATCCCGCCCTCCACTCTGAAGAGTCTCAGAGCGGCTCACCATCTCCTTTACCTTCCTCCCCCACAACAGACACCCTGTGAGGTGCGTGGGGCTGGAGAGGGCTCTCCCAGCAGCTGCCCTTTCAAGGACAACCCCTGCCAGAGCTATGGCTGACCCAAGGCCATGCCAGCAGGTGCAAGTGGAGGAGTGGGGAATCAAACCCGGTTCTCCCAGATAAGAGACCGCACACTTAACCACTACACCAAACTGGCTCTCCAGTTCCTTTTAAATGCCTTCCCTCCATTGGAAATAACGGAGAATAGGGGCACCTTCTTTGGGGGCTCATAGAATTGGACCCCCTAGTGATATTTTAAGCCTTTTACAAGCTGAACGGGCTCTCCTGAACAGAACTTTTGAACCTCGTATTCACCCAAAGGGCTTTTTCTAAGCAGGCCTCGCTCACCTGGGGCAGTCCTTGGCCGCCCCCTACAGTCAAAAGAGCAGCAAGCCACTTGCCACCCAAAATCACATAAGAAGTGGAGAAAGGGTGGTGAGGGCTGCTGGAGGCGTGGCAAAGCTCCTGGTGTCGAGCTAGCTGCCCGCTTTCCTAATCCAGGGATTGTTATGCAGCTGCACCTCCTATTCAATGGACAAGGTAGGTGGGGAGGAGGAGGAGGGGGAACCCTCAGAAAGGTTCAGGAGCTGCACTCCTGTGAACTCCTGCTGAATTCAAGGCCTAGTTGTTATGGATAGTTATTTCTTTAGAATCATAGAGTTGGAAGGGACATCTAGGGTCATCTAGTCCAACCCCCTGCACAATGCAGGAAACTCACAAACACCTCCCCCTAAATTCACAGGATCTTCATTGCTATCAGATGGCCATCTAGCTTCTGCTTAAAAACCTCCAAGGAAGGAGAGCCCACCACCTTCCTAGGAAACCTGTTCCACTGAGGAATCGCTCTAACGGTCAGGAAGTTCTTCCTAATGTTTTTGCGTAAACCAAATTTTATTATTTTTGCAATATACTGAAAAATATACTTCTATCCAGACCCACAAATAATCAACCAATACATTACAAATTTTCCTCCCCCCCCTCCCCTCCCCTCTAATTGATGACCTCCGCCGGTATTTAAAACCGATTAAAAAACATTCTAAAGGTAAAATTCACAGTTATAGAATCTTCACTAAAAATTACCCTTATCTTAACTCAAATATGATTACCATGCTTTATCCTCTACTTAATTTTTATTCATCTAATTTACATATTAAATCAAATATCAATAATCACAGTTCTTCTTTTCTCTTTAAAAGTTCAGTTAACGTTATCAAAAACCACTAAATGTCTCTTCACTTTCCATTGCATCTCCACATCGTTTTGAAACTTCTCCCAGTCTTCTTTGAATTTCTCCAAATTACAGTCTTTTAAGATTCTAGTAAGTTTGTCCATTTCACTCCAGTTTAGTACTTTTAAGACCCAGTCCCATTTTTCAGGTATTTTGTCTTGCTTCCACATTTCTGCATGCAATGTTCTCGCAGCTGAAAGCAAATACCACAACAATGTCCTATCTTGCTTCGGAAAGCTTTCCCACCAGAAAGACATCCAGTGTTCTTTTAATATTATATCCCAAGATTTTCGAAATCTCTTGTTGAATCATAAGACAAAATTGTTTCGCCTTTTCGCAAGTCCACCACATATGGTAGAAAGAACCTTCATGTTTTTTACATTTTCAACACCTATCTGAAGCTTGATTGAGGAAGTTCTTCCTAAGGTCGTGGTAGATAACTCACTGAAAATGTCAAGACAGTGTGCGTTTCCAATAAAAAAGGCCAACGCCATGCTGGGAATTATTAAGAAGGGAATTGAAAACAAATCAGCCAGTATCATAATGCCCCTGTATAAATCGATGGTGCGGTCTCATTTGGAGTACTGTGTGCAGTTCTGGTCGCCGCACCTCAAAAAGGATATCATAGCATTGGAGAAAGTCCAGAGAAGGGCAACTAGAATGATTAAAGGGCCGGAGCACTTTCCCTATGAAGAAAGGTTGAAACGCTTGGGACTCTTTAGCTTGGAGAAACGTCGACTGCGGGGTGACATGATAGAGGTTTACAAGATAATGCATGGGATGGAGAAAGTAGAGAAAGAGGTACTTTTCTCCCTTTCTCACAATACAAGAACTCATGAGCATTCGATGAAATTGCTGAGCAGACAGGTTAAAACGGATAAAAGGAAGTACTTCTTCACCCAAAGGGTGATTAACATGTGGAAGGCTCAGCCCTTCCCAGCCAAGCCGGCGCAGCCGGAGTTCAGGCTGGGGGCCGCTTTTGCCCCCGCGGAAGAATGAGGACAGAGATTGACAGTTAAGTCAATCCGGGGCTGGAGGTGGGCGTGGCGCCAGGGCTATATAAGCCCTGGCCCCGTCCAGAACCTTCAAAAGGGGTTTAGATAAAAATATGGAGCACAGGTCCATCGTGGCTATTAGCCACAGTGTGTGTGTATATATAAAAAATTTTTGCCACTGTGTGACACAGAGTGTTGGACTGGATGGGCCGTTGGCCTGATCCAACATGGCTTCTCTTATGTTCTTACTGCAGTCTGAGCTCTCTGCTCATGACCTGAGTTCGATCCTGGCGGAAGCTGGGTTCAGGTAGCTGGCTCAAGCCTTCCATCTTTCCGAGGTCGGTCAAATAAGTACCCAGCTTGCTGGGGAGGGGGGGGGGGAGTGTAGATGACTGGGGAAGGCAATGGCAAACCACCCCGTCAAAAGTCTGCCGTGAAAACGTCACCCCAGAGTTGAAAACGACTGGCGCTTGCACAGGGGACGACCTTTTTAAGTGACTCTGAGATTCAGAGTTTTAAGGCAGGGTATAAATCCAGTTTCTTCTTTTTTTCTTCAACAAGGACAAGCATGAGCTGGGAAAGTGGAACAAAAAGCAATGAGAAATCTGGTCTGATCCCGCCCAGGCTAGCCCCAAACGTCATGTTTTTGTGGAGTTGCTACGATGCAGCCCTCGAGGCACAGCACTAGCCTACTTTGTTAAAGCCTGCTAATCCAACCCTGATTGGCTCGCTCTTTCCCCGTGCAGCTCTCCGGCGCGATGGAAATGGATTTTACTGTGGCGGGATTTTAGTGAGGAGATGTGAAAATTCATGTATGGAAATCAACCCAGACTGTTCCCTGGAAGGCCAGATGCTGAAGCTGAAGCTCCAATCCTTTGGCCCCCCAATGAGAAGGGAGCACTCCCTGGAGAAGACCCTGACACTGGGAAAGATAGAAGGCAAAAGAAGAAGGGGACGGCAAAAGAGGAGATGGCTGGACAGCGTTACTGATGTAACAAACACGAATTTGAGCAGACTTCGGAGGATGGTGGAAGACAGGAGGGCCTGGCGTGACTTGGTCCGTGGGGTCGCAAAGAGTCGGACTCGACTGTGCGACTGAACAATAAAACATCCATTTTGTTCACATTTGTTCAAAACTTTTTTGTTCACATTTGTTAGAAACTTTGGTTCTCTCCCATGATCCTCTACAGCAGGGGTGTAGAACTCATATGTTATGAAGGCTGGATGTGGCGTAAATGAGACCTTGTTGGGCCGCGCCGTGTCGAGTTGGGCGGGAGCCAGGTGTGTACTTATTTAAGATTGGGAAGTAGAGGTACAAGACCCACCGTGGCGCAGAGTGGTAAAGCTGCAGTTCTGCAGTCTGAGCTCCCTACTCATGACCTGAGTTCGATCCCAGCGGAAGCTGGTTCAGGTAGCCGGCTCCAGGTTGACTCGCCCTTCCGAGGTCGGTCAAATGAGTACCCAACTTGCTGGGGGTAAAGTGTAGATGACTGGGGAAAGCAATGGCAAACCACCCCGTAAAAAGGTCTGCTGTGAAAACGTCGTGATGCGACGTCACCCCAGAGTCAGAAATGACTGGTGCTTGCACAGGGGATACCTTTACCTTTAGCAGAGATAACAAATTATTAAAACCTTAAAACATTAGAACACATTGGTTTTAAAAATACTTGCTTTGTATTTCTCCCAAGGCATCCAGGGAACCGGGCAAAGGAAGCTCTGGCTCTTTCCTTCCTTCCCCAGGGGACCAGGAGGGGGAGGAGCCTCAGCTCCTTGGCTCAGTAGCTCTGCTGTGCGATTGAGAGAGCCTGGAAAAACAAACTCTCCCTCCCCCCCCCTTCTCCCCAAGGGAGGAGTCTCAGCCAATGGAGAAAATAAAGGTTTTGCTCTGTAGCTCCTGTGTGATTGAGCAAGGCTGGCAAAGCAAGCTGTGCTGCAGAAGGAAGCAAGAGAGAGGGAGAAGGAAGCAGATGACACCCAGCCCTCTGGGGGCCTGATTTGGCCCCTGGGCTACATGTGCTCTACAGCACAGCTGCACTGTCTCTATGCCAGTGCCCCATGTCCTAGAAAATAATTTATATTTTCAGCATCTGTGGTACTAGCTTCAAAGGCTGAACATCAGATTAGGAATTTGTGGCGTAGTATTTGTCTATGAGCTTCTTGACCCACCGGTACAGATAATATACTCGAAGAAATGCCCGCATAGTCTGTCCGTCCCAGTATTCTTTTGACTAAGTCAGAGGTCATGCCTTACGGTCTGATAGGGGATGGGTTGATATCAGATACGTCCGATGTTAATCACAGACCTGTCTGACAATTAAGAAGATATTGGATTTCTATCCCGCCCTCCACTCCGAAGAGTCTCAGAGCGGCTCACAATCTCCTATATCTTCTCCCTCCACAACAGACACCCTGTGAGGTAGAAGAAGATATTGGATTTCAATCCCGCCCTCCACTCCAAAGAGTCTCAGAGCGGCTCACAATCTCCTTTACCTTCCTCCCCCACAACAGACACCCTGTGAGGTAGATGATATTGGATTTATATCCCGCCCTCCACTCCGAAGAGTCTCAGAGCAGCTCACAATCTCCTTTCCCTTCCTCCCCCACAACAGACACCCTGTGAGGTAGATGAAGATATTGGATTTATATCCCACCCTCCACTCCGAAGAGTCTCAGAGCGGCTCACAATCTCCTTTACCTTTCTCCCCCACAACAGACACCCTGTGAGGAAGATGAAGATATTGGATTTATATCCCGCCCTCCTCTCCGAAGAGTCTCAGAGCGGCTCACAATCTCCTTTCCCTTCCTCCCCCACAACAGGCACCCTGTGAGGTGGGTGGGGCTGGAGAGGGCTCTCACAGCAGCTGCCCTTTCAAGGACAACCTCTGCCAGAGCTATGGCTGACCCAAGGCCATGCTAGCAGGTGCAAGTGGAGGAGTGGGGAATCAAACCCAGTTCTCCCAGATAAGAGTCCGCACACTTAACCACTACACCAAACTGGCTCTCCACACCAAGCTGGCTTGCTTTGCCGGGCTCTCTCAATCGCACAGCAGAGCTACTGAGCCAAGCCTCTCTTCCTTCTCTTGGCTGAGGCTCCTCCCCCTCCTGGTCCCCTGGGGAAGGAAGGAAAGAGCCAGAGCTTCCTTTCCCCAGTTCCCTGGATCCCATAGGAGAGATACAAAGAAAGATCAACGAGTGCTGTTTTAATCCTATTTTAAATTTTATTTGTCTGCGTCCTTTATAAAGTTTATATCTCCACTACCTGGCATTACATTTTATGAAACACATGGCCCGGCCCAGCAAGGTCTCATTTAAGTCAGATCTGGCCCTCATTACAAATGAGTTCGAAATCAGCAATAAATCAGCCAGTATCATAATAGCCCTGTATAAATTGATGGTGCGGTCTCATTTGAATACTGTGTGCAATTCTGGTCACCGGACCTCAAAAAGGATATTATAGCATTGGAAAAAGGGCAGAAAAGGGCAACTAGAATGATTCAAGGGTTGGAACAGTTTCCCTATGAAGAAAGGTTAAACCGCTTGGGGCTCTTTAGTTTGGAGAAACGTCAACTGTGGGGTGACATGAGAGAGGTTTACAAGATTATGCATGGGATGGAGAAGGTAGAGAAAGAAGTACTTTTCTCCCTTTCTCATAATACAAGAACTCGTGGGCACTCGATGAAATTGCTGAGCAGTTGGGTTAGAACGGATAAAAGGAGGTACTTCTTCACCCAAAGGGTGATTAACATGGGCAATTCACTGCCACAGGAGGTGGTGGCAGCCACAAGCATAGCCACCTTCAAGAGGGATTGGATAAAAATATGGAGCAGAGGTCCATCAGTGGCTATTAGCCACAGTGTGTGGCTAATATGTGTGTGTGTGTGTGTGTGTCTGTGTGTATATGTATGTGTGTGTGTGTGTGTGTATGTATGTACACACACAAACATATATTGGCCACTGTGTGACACAGAGTGTTGGACTGGAGGGGCCATTGGCCTGATCCAACATGGCTTCTCTTATGTTCTTATGTGACACAGAGTGTTGGACTGGAGGGGCCATTGGCCTGATCCAACAGGGCTTCTCTCATGTTGTTATGTGACACAGAGTGTCGGACTGGAGGGGCCACTGGCCTGATCCAACAGGGCTTCTCTTATGTTCTTATGTGACACAGAGTGTTGGACTGGAGGGGCCATTGGCCTGATCCAACAGGGCTTCTCTTATGTTCTTCTGTGACACAGAGTGTTGGACTGGAGGGGCCATTGGCCTGATCAAACATGGATTCTCTTATGTTCTTATGTGACAGAGAGTGTTGGACTGGAGGGGCCATTGGCCTGATCCAACATGGCCTCTCTTATGTTCTTATGTGACACAGAGTATTGGACTGGATGGGCCATTGGCCTGATCCAACATGGCTTCTCTTATGTTCTTATGTGACACAGAGTGTTGGACTGGAGGGGCCACTGGCCTGATCCAACAGGGCTTCTCTTCTGTTCTTCTGTGACACAGAGTGTTGGACTGGAGGGGCCATTGGCCTGATCCAACATGGCTTCTCTTATGTTCTTATGAGACACAGTGTTGGACTGGAGGGGCCACTGGCCTGATCCAACAGGGCTTCTCTTATGTTCTTATGAGACCCCTGCCCTAACACTTACGGCAAGCAGACCGACGCAAGCCCTGCTGAACTGTGGATTTGGCCACAGTCGAACAATTCCTCTCCTGCCTCTATTTCCCCTTTTTGTTAATGGCAGGCTGCTCCCCTCAAACGCACACACAAAAAGTTATTTTAGGAACAGCCTTCCTAAGATCCAAACAGCTCCCATCGCAGTCCACCAGGATGTTGCTCAACTCACGTTCATTTCCATGACGCTCGTACAAGAGAACGGCTCTGGGGAGTCCCCTCTATCGCTGGGTTCCTGTCAGTCACTGGCTTCAGTGCAAAAAAGTGGGGAGCTTGAAGGAAACGCAAACTAAATCAGTTGCACGGCTGAAAACTTGAACGTGTGTGATTTGTTTGAGACAGTTTGGTGTAGTGGTGAAGTGTGCGGACTCTTATCTGGGAGAAGCGGGTTCAATTCCCCACTCCTCCATTTGCAGCTGCTGGAATGGCCTTGTGTCAGCCATAGCTCTGGCACAGCTGTCCTTGAAAGGGCAGTTTCTGTCAGAGCTCTCTCAGCCCCATCTACCCCACAGGGTGTCTGTTGTGGGGGAGGAAGGGAAAGGAGATTGTGAGCCACTCTGAGTCTCTGATTCAGAGAGAAGGGTGGGGTATAAATCCGCAGTCTTCTTCTCCTTCTTTGTCTTAAAGTGCTGGCTAGTCCCAGTTGAATTATGGCAAACCAGTAGAATCTGAAAGGCAACAGATGTTCAAAGGTGGTTTGCCTGCCTGCCTGCCTTTGCAGAGCAACCCTGGATTTTTTGGGCGGTCTCCCATCCAAGTACCAAGCAGAGCCAACCTTGTTTAGATGGACAGCTGATAAAAACGGGCTAGCCTGGGACATCCAGGTCAGAGTAGATGAACAGAGGTGGTTTGCCTGTCTCTCCATAGAGACCCTGGAGGACTCTGGCCCCTGTGTGACACACAATATTGGACTAGATGGACCAGTGGTCTGATCCAGATGCAGTCTTCTTATGAAGGTCTTGGCCTTATGCCTGTCGTTAGTTGTCCAGAGGAACTGGCTGGCCCCTGTGTGAGACAGGAGGCTGGACCAGATGGACCCTCACTGGTCTGATCCAGCACGGCTCTTCTGATGTTCTTATGAAGGCCTCGGCTTCTCTGCCCTGTTGCTGGCCCTCCAGAGGAACTAGTTGGCCACTGTGTGAGACAGGAGGCTGGACTAGATGGACCCTCCCTGGTCTGATCCAGCAGGGCTCTTCTGATGTTCTTCTGAAGGCCTCGGCCTCTCTGCCCTGTTGCTGGCCCTCCAGAGGAACTAGTTGGCCACTGTGTGAGACAGGAGGCTGAACTAGATGGACCCTCCCTGGTCTGATCCAGCAGGGCTCTTCTGATGTTCTTAAGAAGGCCTCAGCCTCTCTGCCCTGTTGTTGGCCCTCCAGAGGAACTGGTTGGCCACTGTGTGAGATAGGAGGCTGGACTAGATGGACACTCCCTGGTCTGATCCAGCAGGGCTCTTCTGATGTTCTTATGAAGGCCTCGGCCTCTCTGCCCTGTTGTTGGCCCTCCAGAGCAACTTGTTAGCCCCAGTGTGACAGTGGAGGACTCTAATCTGAAGCACCGGGTTTGATTCCCCCTTCCTTGTCCACATGTGGCCAGCTGGGTGACCTTCAGTTTGACGGCGTAATTATTGAGGAACCCTGTTCTGCATTCTCTAACCACAGCGTTAAGCTTCTCATTTCAGTGTGAACATCGGGGCTCTTTCATTAATGCAGCCTACCCCATCTTCGTTTTAAAACCGGAGAAAGAATTGAAACGTCATCAAAATCTAGAGAGACGTCTTTTGAAAAAAGCGGCCGCGTTGAAGCCATACTCCTCAGGGGAGCCCACCTTGTGAATTCCAGTTGGACTATTTCCATGTTTGGACTTATATCTATTCATTTGGGGATGGGGTTTTCTTTGGGGTTTTCTGTGACTTTAAAAGGCCCTAGCACCGCCGGCCTCTCTCATTATTGTATGGTCTATTATGTGTTGTACACAATCCTTATAATATATTTTTGCAAACTGAAAGACAGCGTAATACTTGGTGGCTTTGATCAGTTGACTAATTACACCAAGTGCCCTTCAAGCAGCTTCACGTAGGGTTGCCAATCCCCAGGTGGGGGCAGGGGATCCCCCAGTTTGGAAGCCCTCCTCCTGCTTCAGGGTCATCAGGAAGGAGGGGGAGGGGAGGAAAATATCTGCTAGGAACTCGGTTATTCCCTACAGAGACTTATTTCCATAGAACAGGGATGGCCTATGTTAGCTCTCCAGATGTTTTTGCCTACAACTCCCATCAGCCCCAGCCATTGGCCATGCTGGTTGGGGCTGATGGGAGTTGTAGGCGAAACATCTGGAGAGCTACCGCTGGCCACCCCTGCCATAGAAAATAATGGATAATTGATCTGCGGGTATCTGGGGCTCTGGAAGGAGGCTGTTTTGAGGTAGAGGCATCAAATTTTCAGGGTAAGATCCAGTGCCTCTCCCCAAAATACCTCCCAAGTTTCAAAAAGATTGGCCCAGGGGATCCAATGTTATGAGCCCCAAAAGAAGGTGTCCCTATCCTTCATTATTTCTTATAGAAGGAAGGCATTTAAAAGGTGTGTGGTGCCTTTAAATGTGATGGCCACAACTCCCTTTGGAGTTCAATGACTCTTGTCACACCCTTGCTCCTGGCTCCACCCCAAAGTCTCCTGGCTCCACCCCCAAAGTCCCAAGATATTTCTAGAATTGGACTTGGCAACCTTAGCTCCACGCCTGACTGGCGAGGCCCAGCCCCTTCGCACGAGCCTGAGCAGCCCAGAAAACTAGGGTTCCAAGTCCAATTCATGAAATATCTGGGGACTTTGGGGGGGGGGGAGCCAAAAGACTTTGGGGGTGGAGCCAGGAGACATCGGGGTGGAGCCAGGAGCAAGGGTGGGACAAGCATCATTGAACTCCAAAGGGAGTTCTGGCCATCACATTTCAAGGGACGGCACACCTTTTAAATGCCTTCCTTCCATAGGAAATAATGAAGGATAGGGGTACCTTCTTTTGGGGCTCATAGAATTGGACCCCCTGGTCCAATCTTTTTGAAACTTAGGGAGTATATTGGGGAGAGCCACGGGATGCTATACTGAAAATCTGGTGCCTCTACCTCAAAAAACAGGGCCCCCAGAGCCCCAGATATCCACAGATCAATTCTCCATTATTTTCTATGGGAATAAGCTTCCTTAGGGAATCATGAGTTCCCAGCAGACATTTCCCTCCCCTCCCCCCGCTTTCTGATGACCCTGAAGCGGGGGGGAGGGTCTCCAAACCAGGGGATCCCCTGCCCCCACCTGGGAATTGGCAACCCTACAGAAAACAAAAGGCACTCTGCGCATGTTCAACGATGCTCTCGTAAAATCTTCAAGAACGGAGTGGCTGCAGGGAAGCCCTTCTCTCTGCCCGCCAGGCCGCTGGAGAGGAATGCTCTCCTGGTGTCCCTGTTTTTCCTGCTTCGGCGGTTTCTCTCCCTGCCCCCTTACTTCCTCCCTTTGGGGCCTACATATTTCTGCACTGGATCTCACTCTTTCCACTCCGCCTGCTGCCAACTTTCCATCAGAAGCGGCTTGCTCCTTTCCCCTCCCCGCCTCTCCAGGTCTCTTTGCAGCTGCCTGATGAGAACACAGAGGAGTTTCCCCCCTTTCCGTCTGGGGGAAGGGAAAGGGAAAAGGCAGCTGTTTGGGGGGCCTTCGAGGGCTTGAAAGCACCAGGCCAGAGGGGCATGCTTCAGATAGGGGGCTGAAGGACTCGGAGGCGGGGAGAGAAGCCGGGTGGGCGGTTGTGGTTCACCTCCAACAACAACGGTTGAGTTTTGACAGTTTGCAGGGATCAACTACAAGGAGGGGGAAAGGTGAATGCTGTTCTGGAGATTATTAGGAAGGGGAGGGAAAACAAAGCAGCCAGTATAGGACAGATAAAAGGAAGCCCTCCTTCACCCAAAGGGTGAAGGAATTCACTGCCACAGGAGGTGGTGACAGTTACAAGCATAGCCAGCTTCAAGAGGGGATTGGATAAGCATATGGAGCAGAGGTCCATCAGTGGCTATTAGTTGCAGTGTATTGTTGGAACTCTCTGTCTGGGGCAGTGATGCTCCGTGTTCTTGGTGCTTGGGTGGGGGAGGGGGCAACAGTGGGAGGGCTTCTATGTCCTGGCCCCACTGGTGGACCTCCTGATGGCACCTAGGTTTTTTGATCACTGTGTGACACAGAGGTCGTTTTCGCACTCACCTTAATCAGCAGCGATGACCCTCTTCACCGCGCAGGATCTGCGCGGATTTCGCACTAATTGCCGCGGAGCACCCAGAAGAGCCGGAAAGTCCCGGCGATTTGGCGGCGCAAACAGAAACTGGTTTTTGGCGGTTTCCGTTTGCGCCGCAAAAGCGCTGGGACTTTCCGGCTCTTCTGGGTGCTCCGCGGCAATTAGTGCGAAATCCGCGCAGATCCTGTGCGGTGAAGAGGGTCGTTGCTGCTGATTAAGGTGAGTGTGAAAACGACCAGAGCGTGGACTGGATGGGCCACTGGCCTGATCCAACAGGGCTTCTCTGATGTTCTTATATGGAGCAGAGGTCAATCAGTGACTTTTAGCCACAGCGTATTGTTGGAACTCTCTGTGATGGTCTGTATTCTTGGTGCTTGGGGGGGCAACAGTGGGAGGGTTTATGGTGTCCTGGCCTCACTGATGGACCTCCTGATGGCACCTGGTTTTTTTGGCCACTGTTGGACGGGATGGGCCACTGGCCTGATCCAACAGGGCTTCTCTTATGTTCTTATGTGACACAGAGTGTTGGACTGGATGGGACATTGGCCTGATCCCACAGGGCTTGTCATGTTCTTATTTGACACAGAGTGTTGGACTGGATGGGCCACTGGCCTGATCCAACAGGGCTTCTCTTATGTTCTTATGTGACACAGAGTGTTGGACTGGATGGGCCACTGGCCTGATCCAACAGGGCTTCTCTTATGTTCTTATGTGACACAGAGTGTTGGACTGGAGGGGCCACTGGCCTGATCCAAAAGGGCTTCTCTGATGTTCTTATATGGAGCAGAGGTCAATCAGTGACTTTTAGCCACAGCGTATTGTTGGAACTCTCTGTGATGGTCTGTATTCTTGGTGCTTGGGGGGGCAACAGTGGGAGGGTTTATGGTGTCCTGGCCTCACTGATGCACATCCTGATGGCACCTGGTTTTTTTGGCCACTGTGTGACACAGTGTGTTGGACGGGATGGGCCACTGGCCTGATCCAACAGGGCTTCTCTTATGTTCTTATGTGACACAGAGTGTTGGACTGGGTGGGCCACTGGCCTGATCCAACATGGCTTCTCTTATGTTCTTATGTGACACAGAGTGTTGGACTGGGTGGGCCACTGGCCTGATCCAACATGGCTTCTCTTATGTTCTTATGTGACACAGAGTGTTGGACTGGGTGGGCCATTGGCCTGATCCAACAGGGCTTCTCTTATGTTCTTATGTGACACAGAGTGTTGGACTGGAGGGGCCACTGGCCTGATCCAACAGGGCTTCTCTTATGTTCTTATGTGACACAGAGTGTTGGACTGGAGGGGCCACTGGCCTGATCCAACAGGGCTTCTCTTATGTTCTTATGTGACACAGAGTGTTGGACTGGGTGGGCCACTGGCCTGATCCAACATGGCTTCTCTTATGTTCTTATGTGACACAGAGTGTTGGACTGGGTGGGCCACTGGCCTGATCCAACAGGGCTTCTCTTATGTTCTTATGTGACACAGAGTGTTGGACTGGGTGGGCCACTGGCCTGATCCAACAGGGCTTCTCTTATGTTCTTATGTGACACAGAGTGTTGGACTGGAGGGGCCACTGGCCTGATCCAACAGGGCTTCTCTTATGTTCTTATGTGACACAGAGTGTTGGACTGGAGGGGCCACTGGCCTGATCCAACAGGGCTTCTCTTATGTTCTTATGTGACACAGAGTGTTGGACTGGAGGGGCCACTGGCCTGATCCAACAGGGCTTCTATTATGTTCTTATGTGACAGAGTGTTGGACTGGAGGGGCCACTGGCCTGATCCAACAGGGCTTCTCTTATGTTCTTATGTGACGCAGAGTGTTGGACTGGATGGGCCACTGGCCTGATCCAACAGGGCTTCTCTGATGTTCTTATGGGACACAGAGTGTTGGACTGGAAGGGCCACTGGCCTGATTCAACATGGCTTCTCTTATGTTCTTATGTGACACAGAGTGTTGGACTGGAGGGGCCATTGGCCTGATCCAACAGGGCTTCTCTTATGTTCTTATGTGACACAGAGCATTGGACTGGAGGGGCCACTGGCCTGATCCAACAGGGCTTTTCTTATGTTCTTATGTGACACAGAGTGTTGGACTGGGTGGGCCATTGGCCTGATCCAACATGGCTTCTCTTATGTTCTTATATGGAGCAGAGGTCCATCAGTAGCTATGAGCCACAAGGTGTAGATGGAACACTCTGTCTGGGGCAAGTGATGCTCTGTGTTCTTGATGGTTGGGAAAGGGCACAGTGGGACAGCTTCTGGAGTTCTGGCCCCAGTGATGGACCTCCTGATGGCACCTGGATTTTGGCCACTGTGTGACCCAGAGTGCTGGTTTGGATGGGCCATCAGCCTGATCTAATGTGGCTTTTCTTGTGTTCTTATGTTCTGGGCAGGGAAGGGTTGTGGTTCACCTTCCACAACTTTTGCGTTTTGACAGTATGCAGAAATCCCATTGGGTGGGGAACAGTGCTCTGCTGAGGCTGTCCTGAAAGGACCCATTGGCTTTCCCTCAGCCGTCCCATAGGGCAGGGGTGGCCAGTGGTAGCTCTCCAGATGTTTTTTGCCTACAGCTCCCATCAGTCCCACCCAACATGGCCAATGGCTGAGGCTGATGGGAGTTGTAGGCAAAAAAACATCTGGAGAGCTACCGTTGGTCACCCACTGCCCTTGGGCACACTGTGATCCCCATGTTGCCAACTCCAGGTTGTGAAATTCCTGGAGATTCTGAATTTTAAACGTTTTATTAGTTTCAAAGAATTGGGAACGGGGAATAGGAAGGGAGAAGAAATAAAGATTACACATCAGTCTTAATCTGCATAGAGAGTACTTTCAAAGAATACATCTGCAATACATAGATTGTCACATGTTGTTGTCTCTAAACTGTGCATTATCGACATTTTGACATTTTGCATTATAAATCTTTTTTAGGGTTTGTAGAATCTTTCGGGCTCAAGTGCCGTGTTCTACTGGAGAAAGTTTTTCTTCCAGACGTTTCGTTCTCAGCTGCGGAGAATATCCTCAGTGGCGTTGCAGCCGGAGCAGGCGCTCTGACCTTCTTGGCTGCTGTGCATTGAGTGAGGCCAGGGCTGCTGGAGAGCTGCTGTTTCTAGGCCGGAGGGGGTGTGTTGAGAGGGCAATCGGTTTGTGGATGTGCCCATTGTTTGGTGGGGCTTCCTGGAAGGGAAGTGATAAGGAAACTGGCTGTTGAATGTGACCATTGTTCTGTGTTAATTGCCGGGAGGGTTGGAAGGGGTGTGAAGATAAGGAAGATGGTTGTTGACTGTGCTGATTGTTCTGTGGAATATGCTGGTTGTTCTGTGACCTTCTGCAATTCATAGTCTGTAGGGCGTTTGCAGAGCTGGAAACCAAGATTGGTGGATGGAAATGCCTTCTTCTGTGGTGGATGGAAATGCCTTCTTCCTTTCCGCCTGAACAGAGAAGCTATTGATATTTACAAACACCAACATAACTTTAACAGAAAGGAAGAAGGCATTTCCATCCACCAATCTTGGTTTCCAGCTCTGCAAAACGCCCTACAGACTATAAATCGCAGAAGATCACAGAACCACCAGCATATTCCACAGAACAATCAGCACAGTCAACAACCATCTTCCTTATCTTCACACCCCTTCCAACCCTCCCAGCAATTAATACAGAACAATGGTCACATTCAACAGCCAGTTTCCTTATCACTTCCCTTCCAGGAAGCCCCACCAAACAATGGGCACATCCACAAACCAATTGCCCTTTCACCACACCCCCTCCAGCCTAGAAATAGCAGCTCTCCAGCAGCCCTGGCCTCACTCAATGCACAGCAGCCAAGAAGGTCAGAGCGCCTGCTCCGGCTGCAATGCCACTGAGGATGTTCTCCACAGCTGAGAACGAAACGTCTGGAAGGAAAACTTTCTCCAGTAGAACATGGCACTTGAGCCCGAAAGATTCTACAAACCCTAATGATGTTAGGGTTTGTAGAATCTTTCAGGCTCAAGTGCCGTGTTCTAATGGAGAAAGTTTTTCTTCCAGACGTTTCGTTCTCGGCTGTGGAGAACATCCTCAGTGGCATTGCAGCCGGAGCAGGCGCTCTGACCTTCTTGGCTGCTGTGCATTGAGTTAGGCCAGGGCTGCTGGAGAGCTGCTATTTCTAGGCTGGAAGAAAAACTTTCTCCATTAGAACACGGCACTTAAGCCCAAAAGATTCTACAAACCCTAATGATGTTACCAGCCGTGAAAACCTGAAATCTTTGATAACCTAATGATGTTGCCAGCCGTGAAAACCTGAAATCTTTGATAAATCTTTTTGTTAAAACATCTATTAAATTTGACATTTCCAGTAAAAGCAATCTTGTAATACAGAGTACAGCTGTTGGCTGGTAAATCTAAAGGACAAGCAAGAAAATTTGTTGAAATTTTATGCCTGGCTAGATACTCAAGACTCTCTAAGATTTTCTGGTGTGAACTTATATCTCCTTTTTCCTGCACTCTGTAGTACAAGATTGCTTTAATTCCTGGAGATTTTGAGAGAGGTGCTGCCTGGCATGAGGAGGGGAAGGGCCTTGGCAGGGTACTCATGCCAAAAGGCCCACCCTTTCGATGCCCCCATTTTCTTCAAGGAAATCCATCTCTGTCCTCTGGAGGTGTTGAAATTCCAAATCTCCAGCTCCCATCTGAAGGCTGGAAGCTCTACATCTCCTCCATTGCTGCTCAGCCCAAGAAGTGGGCTGCAGTTTTTCAGGAGCGTCAGCTTGCCAGCCGATGCCAAAACCCAGCAGGGTGATGCTCCCACCAAGCAGTTAAGCAACTTGAGGGGCCACAGACAAGGGTTGCCAGATCCAATTTAAAAGATATCTGGGGGCTTTGGGGGTGGAGCGGGAGGCTTTGGGGATGGAGAAAGGAGCAAGGCTGTGACAAGCATCATTGAACTCCAAAGGGAGTTCTGGCCATCACATTTAAAGTGACGGCACACCTTTTAAATGCCTTCCTTCCATTGGAAAGAAAGGACAGGGGCACCTTCTTTGAGGGCTCATAGAAGATACTGGATTTCTATCCTGCCCTATACTCTGAATCTCAGAGTGCTCACAATCTCCTTTGCCTTCCCCCACACACACCACAGACACCCTGTGAGGTGGGTGGGGCTGGAGAGGGCTCTCACAGCAGCTGCCGTTTCAAGGACAACTCTTACAAGAGCTATGGCTGACCCAAGGCCATTTCAGCAGCTGCAAGTGGAAGACCATGGAGAGCTGCTGCCAGTCTGAGTAGACAATACTGACCTTGATAGGCCAACGGCCTGAGCCAGTATGAGGCAGCTTTGTGTGCCAGGGCATTAAAATGACAAGTGTCCAGACAGGAGCTCTGCCTTTCCATTTAGTCCACCTGGGGAACGGCTGCGGCTCAGTGCTAGAGAGCATCAGAAGAGCCCTGCTGGATCAGACCAGTGAGGGTCCATCTAGTCCAGCCTCCTGTCTCTCACAGTGGCCAACCAGTTCCTCTGGAGGGCCAACAACAGGGCAGAGAGGTTGAGGCCTTCATAAGAACATCAGAAGAGCCCTGCTGGATCAGACCAGTGAGGGTCCATCTAGTCCAGCCTCCTGTCTCTCACAGTGGCCTCAACCAGTTCCTCTGGAGGGCCAACAACAGGGCAGAGAGGTTGAGGCCTTCATAAGAGGGACGGTGGCTCAGTGGTAGAGCATCTGCTTGGGAAGCAGAAGGTCCCAGGTTCAATCCCTGGCATCTCCAAAAAAGGGTCCAGGCAAATAGGTGTGAAAAACCTCAGCTTGAGACCCTGGAGAGCCGCTGCCAGTCTGAGAAGACAATACTGACTTTGATGGACCAAGGGTCTGATTCAGTATAAGGCAGCTTCATATGTTCATATGTTCAAGAACATCAGAAGAGCCCTGCTGGATTAGACCAGTGAGGGTCCATCTAGTCCAGCCTCCTGTCTCTCACAGTGGCCTCAACCAGTTCCTCGGGAGGGCCAACATCAGGGCAGAGAGGCCGAGGCCTTCATAAGAACATCAGAAGAGCCCTGCTGGATCAGACCAGGGAGGGTCCATCTAGTCTCACATAGTGGCCAACCAGTTCCTCTGGAGGTCCAACAGCAGGGCAGAGAGGACAAGGCCTTCATAAGGACATCAGAAGAGCCCTGCTGGATCAGACCAGTGAGGGCCCATCTCGTCCAGCCTCCTGTCTCACACAATGGCCTTCCAGTCCCTCTGGAGGGCCAACAACACATCATAGAGGCTGAGGCTTTCCCTTGAGATTGCCTCCTGGCTCAGATTCACGGGATTAGTACCTCTGAATGTGGAGGTTCCCTGCAATCAACAGGGCTAGTAGCCATTGACAGACTTACCCTTCATGAATCTCTCTCATCTCGTCGAAGGTCCCGGGTTCAATCGCAGTTGAAAGGTGATGCGAAAGACCTCATCCACCTGAGACCCTGGAGAACTGCTGCCAGTCTCAGTAGACAAAAGTGACTTCGATGGACTATTGGTCTGATTCAGTAGAAGGCAGTTTTTCATGTGTTTGTGGACCTTCAGCTGTAGAGCAGGGGTGTCAAACTCATTTGTTACGGGGACTGGATCTGTATCTCTCCTGGGGGATCCAGGGAACTGGGCAAAGGAAGCTCTGGCTCTTTCCTTCCTTTTCCAGGAGACGGAGGAGCCTGAGCCAGTAGAAGAAAGAGACTTGGCTCAGTAGCTCTGCTGTGCACATTGAGAGAGCCTGGAAAAACAAGCACTCCCCCCCGCCTTCATCCCCAAGGTGCTTTCTTTGTATCTCTCCTGGGGGATCCAGGGAACTGGGCAAAGGAAGCTCTGGCTCTTTCCTTCCTTCCCCAGGAGACGGAGGAGCCTCAGCCAGTAGAAGAAAGAGAGGCTTGGCTCAGTAGCTCTGCTGTGCACATTGAGAGAGCCTGGAAAAACAAGCACTCCCCCCCGCCTTCATCCCCAAGGTGCTTTCTTTGTATCTCTCCTGGGGGATCCAGGGAACTGGGCAAAGGAAGCTCTGGCTCTTTCCTTCCTTCCCCAGGAGACGGAGGAGCCTCAGCCAGTAGAAGAAAGAGAGGCTTGGCTCAGTAGCTCTGCTGTGCACATTGAGAGAGCCTGGAAAAACAAGCACTCCCCCCCGCCTTCATCCCCAAGGTGCTTTCTTTGTATCTCTCCTGGGGGATCCAGGGAACTGGGCAAAGGAAGCTCTGGCTCTTTCCTTCCTTCCCCAGGAGACGGAGGAGCCTCAGCCAGTAGAAGAAAGAGAGGCTTGGCTCAGTAGCTCTGCTGTGCACATTGAGAGAGCCTGGAAAAACAAGCACTCCCCCCCCCCTTCATCCCCAAGGTGCTTTCTTTGTATCTCTCCTGGGGGATCCAGGGAACTGGGCAAAGGAAGCTCTGGCTCTTTCCTTCCTTCCCCAGGAGACGGAGGAGCCTCAGCTAGTAGAAGAAAGAGAGGCTTGGCTCAGTAGCTCTGCTGTGCACATTGAGAGAGCCTGGAAAAACAAGCACTCCCCCCCGCCTTCATCCCCAAGGTGCTTTCTTTGTATCTCTCCTGGGGGATCCAGGGAACTGGGCAAAGGAAGCTCTGGCTCTTTCCTTCCTTCCCCAGGAGATGGAGGAGCCTCAGCAAGTAGAAGAAAGTGAGGCTTGGCTCAGTAGCTCTGCTGTGCACATTGAGAGAGCCTGGAAAAACAAGCACTCCCCCCTGCCTTCATCCCCAAGGTGCTTTCTTTGTATCTCTCCTGGGGGATCCAGGGAACTGGGCAAAGGAAGCTCTGGCTCTTTCCTTCCTTCCCCAGGAGATGGAGGAGCCTCAGCAAGTAGAAGAAAGTGAGGCTTGGCTCAGTAGCTCTGCTGTGCACATTGAGAGAGCTTGGAAAAACAAGCACTCCCCCCCCCCTTCATCCCCAAGGTGCTTTCTTTGTATCTCTCCTGGGGGATCCAGGGAACTGGGCAAAGGAAGCTCTGGCTCTTTCCTTCCTTCCCCAGGAGACGGAGGAGCCTCAGCCAGTAGAAGAAAGAGAGGCTTGGCTCAGTAGCTCTGCTGTGCACATTGAGAGAGCCTGGAAAAACAAGCACTCCCCCCCCGCTTCCTCCCCAAGGGAGGAGCCTCAGCCAATGGAGAAAACAGAGGTTTTGCTCTGTCGCTCCCGTGCAATTGAGCAAGCCTGGCAAAGCAAGCTGAGATGCAGAAGGAAGCAAGAGAGAGGGAGAAGGAAGCAGGCGACAGCCGGTTGCTCGGGGTTTGATAGGAGCCGCCCGGGGGCCTGATTTGGCCCCTGGGCCGCATGTTTGACACCCCCGAGGAGCATGCAAGTGTTAAGCCTTTTCGGTTGCAGGCGCGTGCTTGTGAAGTGCTTCCAGGCGGAGTGCCTTTCCCACCCCACTGCAAAGGCACAGCCCACTCTTCAACGTTTGGGATTCGGGGGGGAAAAAAAGATTTCCTGACAGGTCCCCCCCCAGACACTCTCCGGCTTCAGTGTCGTCCTGGGCCCAGCTGTTTGCTTTCAAGACAAGATTGATGCCTGCAAAGTGCCGGAGCTCGCCTCCTCGAGCAGCCCGTGCGGCTCCCACCAGCGATGGAAACTCTTGACCTGACCCTGGGAAGGAGCCGATCCCAGAGAGCTGAAATAAGCACTGGCTCCGAGCCCCCGCTTTCCCAGCAAGCCTCTGGTAACTGCGAGGACCGTTCGTACAGCTGGGAGATGCTCCGAGTTGGAGAAAAGGCCTCGCGGGGACCCCTGGCTTGGACCGGACATCCTCTCGCAGCCTAACCTTCTCTTGAGGAAGGAGAGGAAAGGTCCCCTGTGCAAGCACCAGTCGTTTCCGACTCTGGGGTGACGTTGCTTTCACAACGTTTTCACGGCAGACTTTTGACGGGGTGGTTTGCCCTTGCCTTCCCCAGTCCTCTACGCTTCCCCCCCAGCAAGCTCATTTGACCAACCTCGGAAGGGTGGAAGGCTGAGCCAACCTCGAGCCGGCTACCTGAAAACCCAGCTTCCACCGAGGATCGAACTCAGGTCGTGAGCAGAGCTTAGGACTGCAGTACTGCAGCTTTAACACTCTGCACCACGGGGCTCTATATATATATTATGTTAAAGGGAAAGGTAGTCCCCTGTGCAAGCACCAGTCGTTTTCGACTGGGGTGACGTTTCTTTTACGTTTTCACAGCATAATTTTTACAGGGTGGTTTGCCCTTGCCTTCCCCAGTCATCTACAGTTTCCCCCCAGCAAGCTGGGGACTCCTTTGACCGACCTTGGAACGATAGAAGGCTGAGCCAACCTCGAGCCGGCTACCTGAAAACCCAGCTTCCACCGGGGATCGAACTCAGGTCGTGAGCAGAGCTTAGGACTGCAGTACTGCAGCTTTAACACTCTGCGCCACGGGGCTCTATATATATTATGTTAAAGGTAAAGGTAATCCCCTGTGCAAGCACCAGTCGTTTTCGACTCTGGGGTGACGTTTCTTTCACGACGTTTTCACGGCAGACTTTTGACAGGGTGGTTTGCCCTTGCCTTCCCCAGTCCTCTACGCTTCCCCCCCAGCAAGCTGGATACTCCCTTTGACTGACCTCGGAAGGATGGAAGGCTGAGTGAACCTCGAGCCGGCTACCTGAACCCAGCTTCCGCTGGGGATCAAACTCAGGTCATGAGCAGAGCTTAGGACTGCAGTGCTGCAGCTTCAACACTCTTCGCCACGGGGCTCTTTCCTGAGGATAAAACAGATGCGTAAAACATGAAGTTGCCTTTATACGGAATCAGGTCCTTGGTATTGTCTACTCCAGTATGTACTGACATACTCAAAATAGGGATATTGGCTGTTTATCTTGTTACATATGCTTAACCAGGGCTTCTTTGGTAGAAAAAGCCCAGCAGGAACTCATTAGCATATTAGGCCACACACCCCTGATGTCAGCATAGTTTTTGTAGAAAAAGCCTAGCCTGAATTCATTTACATATTAGGCCGCACCCCCTGACACCAAGACAGCCAGAACTGCGTTCCTGTGTGTTCCTGCTAAAAAAAAAAAAGTTCTGTACTTAACCCATATTCGCTGTATTTTATTGTATTCTTTTTTTTTTCTAACGGCAAACTGGAATGATGTTTACACGTTAAAACGTAAATTAGGCGGACAAGAACATCACTCTCCAATGTATTTCTCTTTTAGCTGTATTGGCACACTCAAACAGGGATATTGGCTGTTCATTTCATTGCATATACTAAACCCATCTTCCGCTATATTTGAATGTCTTTTTCTTCTAATGGCGAATGATGCGTATGTTATCAAAGATTTCAGGTTTTCACGGCCGGCAACATCATTAGGGTTTGTAGAATCTTTCGGGCTCAAGCGCCGTGTTCTACTGGAGAAAGTTTTTCTTCCAGACGTTTCGTTCTCAGCTGCGGAGAACATCCTCGGTGGCGTTGCAGCCGGGGCAGGCGCTGTAATGCTGTGGACCGAGATTATATATGGCTCCTCTTAAACTTTAAGTTTGGGCAGGCTTGAGGCCTGCTTATACATTTTTAAATGTTTTATTTTTTTTTTCTTTTGGCAAAGCCCTAGAACCTAAAGGTCAGGCCCATTAGAGAGGGCCTTGAGTTGGTGCACCTGCAGATTTGTTGCCCAGGGAACTGAAGGGAGACACCTGCGGCTGACACCCATATCTGGGTCTCATTAATGTTATTTGGTGGAGTTGAGTTCTGATTGGGTTTTTCGAATCTACCCACGAGGGCTCCTTAAGAATAAAAGATTACCTTTTTCTTTGCTCTGCGCCCTCTACAGGATGATTGGACTAGACTCTGGGACCCTAGACCAGGGGTCCTCAACCTACGGCCCGCGGGCCAGATGCGGCCCGCTGAGGACGTTTATGCGGCCCTCCGGGTTATGGCAAAATCAGACCGGAAGTGATGTTCGACCTAAACTCGCGTTAGCAACGCACACTTCCAGCACTGGGCTGAGGCGGCGGAGACAGAGTGTGGTGATACCGAGGTGAGGTGAGTTCCCAGGCCGGGGTGTATGGTGTGGGGAAGGGAGAGAGATGCAGAAGATGGAGAACTGACGGCCCGCGGCCTTGTACAGTAACGGCAGTCCGGCCCTCCAACAGTCTGAGGGACAGTGAACTGGCCCCCTATTTAAAAAGGTTGAGGACCCCTGCCCTAGACTCTACGCTGGGGTTCTCTGTTTGTGGATTCAAGGGACTTTGTTGCCTGATTTCTTTGGAACCATATGGTGCCTTTAGTTAAGTATATTTTGCAACGTTATTGTTTTGGCTCACTGCTCTTAATGATAATTTTTAAGCCTATCTTTAAATAAACTCTTTTTTTGGTTTTGAAAAAGAGCTTTCTTGTCGCTTTGTGTGGGGGGTTGTGGCAACATGCCAAAAGCTTACTCGACCGCCCCGAAGGTCGCCTAATCTACCGAATAAGAAAAAATACCTTGTCTGGGGAACTCCGGGCCACATCTGCTGTGGTTGGGCTTTCCCTGGTCTTAGAGGATAAAACTCTGAGGTTGGGCTGGGATCTCAGAGTGTAAAAAAGTAATCCAGCCTGGTGGCAGTTTACCCCAGGATCCGGTTTTGGACCTGGATATTTGGATTTTTCTTTGAGCCACCATTCTAACGGCCCGCCTGGTCTCGGTCATAGGGGTCGGACCGTTACAGGCGCTCTGACCTTCTTGGCTACTGTGCATTGAGAGGGGCCAGGACTGCTGGAGAGCTGCTATTTCTAGGCTGGAGGGGGTGTGGTACCCTTCCAGGAAGCCCCACCAAACAATGGGCACATCCACAAACCAATTGCCCTTTCGCCACACCCCCTCCAGCCTAGAAATAGCAGCTCTCCAGCAGCCCTGGCCCCACTCAATGCACAGCAGCCAAGGTCAGAGCGCCTGCTCCGGCTGCAACGCCACTGAGGATGTTCTCCGCAGTTGAGAACGAAACGTCTGGAAGGAAAACTTTCTCCAGTAGAACACGGCACTTGAGCCCGAAAGATTCTACAAACCCTAATGTGTATGTTACATGTTAAAAGGTAAATTAGTTGGATGGGGAAAACGTCTGAGAAAGAAACGCCCTTTTTGGCCCAGGCTTATAACGATAGAGTGATTAACAGACATTCTCACATTTTGACGTTACTGTTTTAAGAACATAAGAGAAGCCATGTTGGATCAGGCCAGTGGCCCATCCAGTCCAACACTCTGTGTCACACAGTGGCCAAAATTTTTATATTTTTATATATATATATATATATATATATATATACACACACACACGCACACACACACACACGCACACACACTGTGGCTAATAGCCACTGATGGACCTCTGCTCCATATTTTTATCTAAACCCCTCATGAAGGTGGCCATGTTTGTGGTTTACTGGTTTCTCACGCTCATGCTACCCAGATCAAAGGTTTGCTCCATTTGTTAATTTTACTATTCTGTCATTGGACATTAAATTGGTACCATTTTGCATTCTAAGCCACTGCCTACGAGCTCTATGTAGCTCTGCTCACTGTATTCGATTCCTCGTCTGACGAAGTGCGCTTAGAGCACACGAAAGCTGACGTTCGGAATAAAACTTTGGTTGGTCTTGAAGGGGCGACGTCACTCCTGCATTGTTCTACTTCTCCAGGGGTGTCAAACTCATTTATTACGAGGGCCGGATCGGACATGAACGAGCCCTTGTCGGCCTGGCCTGAGTGTGTGTCATAAAACATAATGCGAGGTTGCAGCGATCTAAACTTTATAAAGGGCACCGAAAAACACAATTAAAGATTTTAAAAAAAAAGAAACTTAAAAGATTCGCAGTCTTGCAACAGGTTTATTTAACAGTCTCGGATAGCTGACGTCTCTTGCTCCAAATTATTGCATCAAAATCTGGAGACCAAACCCAAATCCCTTTATTGGCATAGAAAAAGCTGGAGATAATATCCGTGCTGTTACTATCTTGAGTAGGCAGCTCAGGGGCTGGTTCGAGTGTGTGTCTGTTAAGTCGCAAACCTACTTTCGATTTATGGACAAGGCTTTTTTTTTTTTGCAGCGGGCACTCTTTTGAAGAAGAAGAAGAAGATATTGGATTTATATCCCGCCCTCCACTCCGAAGAGTCTCAGAGCGGCTCACAATCTCCTTTACCTTCCTCCCCCACAACAGACACCCTGTGAGGTAGATGAAGATATTGGGTTTATATCCCGCCCTCCACTCCGAAGAGTCTCAGAGCGGCTCACAATCTCCTTTACCTTCCTCCCCCACAACAGACACCCTGTGAGGTAGATGCAGATATTGGATTTATATCCCGCCCTCCACTCTGAAGAGTCTCAGAGCGGCTCACAATCTCCTTTCCCTTCCTCCCCCACAATAGACACCCTGTGAGGTGGGTGGGGCTGGAGAGGGCTCTCACAGCAGCTGGCCTTTCAAGGACAACCTCTGCCAGAGCTATGGCTGACCCAAGGCCATTTCAGCAGGTGCAAGTGGAGGAGTGGGGAATCAAACCCGGTTCTCCCAGATAAGAGTCCGCACACTTCACCACTACACCAAACTGGCTCTCCACACCAAACTGCATATTGCATATATTTGCATATTAGGCCACGCCCCCCTGATGTAGCCGATCCTCCAAGAGCTTACAGGGCTCTTCGTACAGCGTCTCCTGTGAGCTCCAGGAGGATTGGCTACATCAGGGGGGCGTGGCCTCATAGGCAAAAGGGCTCTCGCTACAAAAGAAGGCCTTGTCAATAAATCGAAAGTAGGTTTCTCCCGGGAACAGATCTTTGTCATCTGGAGATCCGTTGCAAGTCAGGAAGATCTCCAGGTTGGGATCGTGCAACCCAAAAGAGAAATGCAGACAATTAGAACTGGAGAAAGAAGCCGACAAGCCCCCACGCCAACCGGCCTCAAAAATGAAACACAAGTACAAATTCTTACAAAAAGTAGTACATTTCTTAAACCAAGACATACAAATGCTAGCGCATGTAAAGAAGAACGTCTGTGGGAACAGGGGTGACAGAGGCTGGTTGGCGTGGAGGCTTTTCGGCTTCTTTCTCCAGTTCCCACCAGGAGGCTGGCAACTGTAGAAGAAGAAAATATTGCATTTATATCCCGCCCTATACTCCGAATCTCAGAGCGGTCACAATCTCTTTTACCTTCCCCCCCCCCCCCGCCCCGCAACAACAGACACCCTGTGAAGTGGGTGGGGCTGAGAGAGCTCTTACAGCAGCTGCCCTTCAAGGACAACTCCTACGAGAGCTATGGCTGACCCAAAGCTATTCCAGCAGCTGCAAGTGGAGGCGTGGCGGCGGGCTGAATTAACGCCACGCAGACATGAGAAATAAAGACGTTCTCCGGCAGTGGCTTATTGCTCTTCACCTAGGGGAGCTGCTCACAGCGTTTACACAAAGACGGCAAGAATCAAAACGGTGGGCAGCAAGACATCCTGTGTGGATAGACGGCAAGAATCCCCAACATTCACATGGACTTCCTTCAGCGAGGCCTGGCGCTGGGTCCTCCCCGAAGGCAACGCCGCCCGTGAAGTTCTCCTGCTCTGCCACACCTCTTTCTTCTCCAGGCAGCTCTGCTGAATCTTCAGCAGCAGACTGGCAGGTGGAAATTCAACAGATACAGCTTTCCATCTTGCCGGCGCTGGGGGGGGGAACTTTGCCAGTTGATTTTCAGCCCACCGGACAGCTGATAGAGGCATGAGTCCTACCAGGAAACCAAAGAAGGCTGTCTCAAATAGCCTATACGGGGGTGGCCAAACGGTGGCTCAGGAGCCACGTGTGGCTCTTTCACACATATTGTGTGGCTCTTAAAGCCTCCACCACCCCATTAGCTGGTTTGGAGATGGCATTTGTCTCTTTAAATCACTTCTCCGAGCTGGCAGCTTGGAGAATGCATTTAAAGCTAAAATTGCTTTCTTTCCACATCTCCCTTCTCGCCATCTATTTCCTTCCTTCCTTCCTTCCTTCCTTCCTTCCTTCCTTCCTTCCTTCCTTCCTTCCTTCCTTCCTTCCTTCCTTCCTTCCAACCTCTGGTGGTTTATGTCTTGCGGCTCTCTAACACCTGGCATTTATTCTAGGTGGCTCTTACGTTAAGGACGTTTGGCCACCCCTGATCTATACCCTTAATCCTTCCCCAGCTCTTTCTCTGTTGTCTTTTTTCCGTTACCTGCGGGAAGTTTTTGCCCTGACCTGGATAGGCCAGGCTAGCCCAATCTCCTCAAATCTCAGAAGCAAAGGACTGGCCCCAGTTAGGACTTGGATGGGGGACCACCAAAGAAGCCCAGGGTTGCTATGCGGAGGAAGACAAGGGCAACCCACCACTAAGAACATAAGAGAAGCCCTGTTGGATCAGGCCAGTGGCCCCTCCAGTGCAACACTCTGTGTCACATAAGAACATAAGAGAAGCCATGTTGGATCAGGCCAGTGGCCCCTCCAGTCCAACACTCTGTGTCACATAAGAACAGGAGAGAAGCCATGTTGGATCAGGCCAGTGGCCCCTCCAGTCCAACACTCT
Source organism: Heteronotia binoei (assembly GCF_032191835.1). Lineage (NCBI taxonomy): Eukaryota > Metazoa > Chordata > Lepidosauria > Squamata > Gekkonidae > Heteronotia > Heteronotia binoei. The sequence continues at coordinate 9,128,145 of NC_083224.1, forward strand.
GTGTCACATAAGAACATAAGAGAAGCCATGTTGGATCAGGCCAGTGGCTCCTCCAGTCCAACGCTCTGTGTCACATAAGAACAGGAGAGAAGCCATGTTGGATCAGGCCAGTGGCCCCTCCAGTCCAACACTCTGTGTCACATAAGAACATAAGAGAAGCCATGTTGGATCAGGCCAGTGGCCCCTCCAGTCCAACACTCTGTGTCACATAAGAACATAAGAGAAGCCCTGTTGGATCAGGCCAATGGCCCCTCCAGTACAACACTCTGTGTCACATAAGAACATAAGAGAAGCCATGTTGAATCAGGCCAGTGGCCCCTCCAGTCCAACACTCTGTGTCACATAAGAACATAAGAGAAGCCCTGTTGGATCAGGCCAGTGGCCCCTCCAGTCCAACACTCTGTGTCACATAAGAACATAAGAGAAGCCCTGTTAGATCAGGCCAGTGGCCCATCCAGTTCAACACTCTGTATCACATAAGAGAAGCCATGTTGGATCAGGCCAGTGGCCCATCCAGTGCAACACTCTGTGTCACATAAGAACATGAGAGAAGCCCTGTTGGATCAGGCCAATGGCCCCTCCAGTCCAACACTCTGTGTCACATAAGAGAAGCCCTGTTGGATCAGGCCAATGGCCCCTCCAGTGCAACACTCTGTGTCACATAAGAGAAGCCCTGTTGGATCAGGCCAATGGCCCATCCAGTCCAACACTCTGTGTCACATAAGAGAAGCCCTGTTGGATCAGGCCAGTGGCCCATCCAGTCCAACACTCTGTGGCCAAAAAACCCAGGCACCATCAGGAGGTCCACCACTGGGGCCAAGACACTAGAAGCCCTCCCACTGTGTCCCCACCACCACCACCAAGCACCAAGAATACAGAGCATCACTTGCCCCAGACTGAGAGTTCCAACAATACGCTGTGGCTAATAGCCACCGATGGACCTCTGCTCCAGATGTTTACTCAATTCCCGTCTTGAAGCTGTCTATGCTTGTAGCCGCCACCACCTCTTGTGGAAGCTGAGCTACGGGTCTTCTTGTTGCCCACGAGTCTTTATTTTTCCTACCAAAAGGTCCGGTCCTAAGAGACACTAGCGTAGGAGAAAGGGCACAGAGTCCTATGTACAGGCGGGTAAGGAAAACGAGGCAGGGCCCCGCCCCAGGGAGGCGGGAGGAGTGCCGTTGGTCCACCGCTCAGAGGACGGAGAGGTCGTGGCAGGACTTGGAGCGGACCCTCAGCGCCACCTTCTTGTTGTTGCGAGCCACCAGCCGGTCAAGGAAGCGTCGCACCTTCTTGGTGAGGCTCTCCTTGCGCTTGTAGAGCGACATGCGCCTGGCGTTCGCTTCCTTGCTGTCCCGACGCAGGCGGATCTGCCGCACCACCCCCTCGAAGAGCTCCGTCACGTTGTGCTGCAGGGCGGCCGACGTCTCGATGAACTTGCAGTCGAAGACCACGGCGCAGGCCCGGCCCTCTGCCGAGAGAGAAAGCCCCACCGGTCAGCCCTGCCCTGCGCACAGAGGTCGTTTCATAGAAAAAGAGGTGCCGGAGCTCACTGGCACGCCTCGTTTGCATTTGCCGCGCACCCCTGGCTTGACCGGAAGGTGCACTCAATTATATCAGCTCAGCATCTCCCTTAAAATGCTTCTTGAATTTAGAATTATCCAAGTGGGCAGCCGTGTTGGTCTGAAGAAGAAGAAGATGAGGGAGATATTGGATTCATATCCCGCCCTCCACTCCGAAGATTCTCAGAGCGGCTCACTATCTCCTTTAGAGCCAGTTTGGTGTGGAGAGCCAGTTTGGTGTAGTGGTTAAGTGTGCGGACTGTTATCTGGGAGAACTGGGTTTGATTCCCCACTCCTCCACTTGCACCTGCTGGCATGGCCTTGAGTCAGCCATAGCTCTGGCAGAGGTTGTCCTTGAAAGGGCAGCTGCTGTGAGAGCCCTCTCCAGCCCCACCCATCTCACAGGGTGTTTGTTGTGGGGGAGGAAGGTAAAGGAGATTGTGAGCCACTCTGAGACTCTTCGGAGTGGAGGGCGGGATATAAATCCAATATCTTCTTTACCTTCCTCCGCCACAACAGACACCCTATGAGGTAGATGAAGATATTGGATTTATATCCCGCTGTCCACTCAGAAGAGTCTCAGAGTGGCTCACAATCTCCTTTCTCTTCTTCCCTCACAATAGACACCCTGTGAGGTGGATGGGGCTGGAGAGGGCTCTCACAACAGCTGCCCTTTCAAGGACAACCTCTGCCAGGGCTATAGCTGACCCAAGGCCATTCCAGCAGGTGTAAGTGGAGGAGTGGGGAATCAAACCTGGTTCTCCCAGATAAGAGCTATGGCTGACCTAAGGCCATTCCAGCAACTGCAAGCGGAGGAGTGGGGAATCAAACTCCGTTCTCCCAGATAAGAGAGCTATGGCTGACCCAAGGCCATTCCAGCAGGTGCAACTGGAGGAGTGGGGGATCAAACCCGGTTCCCCCAGATAAGAGAGCTATGGCTGACCCAAGGCCATTCCAGCAGCTGCAAGCGGAGGAGTGGGGAATCACACTCCGTTCTCCCAGATAGGAGAGCTCTGGCTGACCCAAGGCCATTCCAGCAGCTGCAAGTGGAGGAGTGGGGAATCAAACCCGGTTCCCCCAGATAAGAGAGCTATGGCTGACCCAAGGCCATTCCAGCAGCTGCAAGTGGAGGAGTGGGGAATCAAACCCGGTTCTCCCAGATAAGAGTCCGCACAGTTAACCACTACACCAAACTGGCTCTCAAGAAGACAGTAGAATTATACCCCACCCTTCTCTCTGAATCAGAGACTCAGAGCGGCTTACAATCTCCTATATCTTCTCTCCCCACAACAGACCCTCTGTGAGGTGGGTGGAGCTGAGAGAGCTCTGACAGAAGCTACCCTTTCAAGGACAACCTCTGCCAGAGCTCTGGCTGACCCAAGGCCATTCCAGCAGGTGCAAGTGGAGGAGTGGGGAATCAAACCCGGTTCTCCCAGATAAGAGTCCACACACTTCACCACTACACCAAACTGGCTCTCAACTGAAGCAGCTGAACAAAGCATGAGTCAAGTTTCACCTTTAGGACCAACCAAGTTTTAGACCGAACGTAAGCTTTCGTGTGCTAAAAGCACACTTTTTCAGACAAGGGTACAGTGGGCTGAGATGTGATCCCAACTCTGCATCAGTTTGCCCTCTTAATCAACAAACATGCGTGCATTTCAGCCCACGGTACCCTATTTCCTCACCCGAAGAAGTGAGCTTTTAGCACATGATAGCTTACGTTCAAAATAAAACTTGGCTGGTCTTAAAGGTGCCACTCGACGCCTGCTTCGTTGAATGAGAATTGTCGTAAGGAAACCTGACTCCCATCCAGTGTTCCCTCTAAGCTGCAGAGTCTTGTGAGAGAAAATTTTATTTGGTGACCTCCCGGCATTCAAGTGGTGAGCTCCTGCACCAATCGGTGTGCTCTGGGGCCATTTTTCCTGAGCTAAGACAAAAACGTGTGAGCTGGGAGGCTAAAAATCTGTGAGCTAGCTTGCAAGGTCCAGTCAGGAGTGGCCAAATTTGCTTAATGTAGGAGCCACATAGAATAACTATAAAATGTAAAAGAGCCTCAAAACAAGAACGTCAGATGTTTGAAAGTCGGAAGGAAGGAAGGAAGGAAGGAAGGAAGGAAGGAAGGAAGGAAGGAAGGAAGGAAGGAAGGAAGGAAGGAAGGAAGGAAGGAAGGAAGGAAGGAAGGAAAGAAAGAAAGAAAGAAAGAAAATAGATCAGGAGACGGAAGAGGAGACAGAAAGAAAGCCACTTTAGCTTTAAATGCATTCTCCAAGCTGCTGGCTGGCTTGGCTTGGAGAAGTGATTTAAAGAGACAAATGCCTTCTCCCACCCAGCTGATGGGGCGGTGGGGGCTTTGAGAGCCACACAATATGTGTGAAGGAGCCACATGTGGCTCTCGAGCCAGTTTGGCCACCCCTGGTCCAGAGCAACGTTCCCTCTAAACTGCAGAGTCTTGTCAGCACAAATTCTATTTGTGAGCTCCTGGCATGGAAGTGGTGAGCGGCTGCATAAATTAGTGTGCTCTGGGGTCATCCCTCCTGAGCGAAGGCAAAAATGTGTGAGCTGGAGGCTAAAAATCTGTGAGCTAGCTCACGCTAACTCAGCTTAGAGGGAACACTGCCCATACTTTTTAAATGACTTTCTCCAAGGTGGTCACAGCGGCATGAGGAAGATTTCTGCTTTATATGGTTTGGTTATTTCCCCATTTTTTCTGCGGGGAAATATTAGAAAGTTTGTCACATCTAAAGAGTTCACCTGGATTCTCACAGGGGGTTTGAACAATGGAGCCCAGGAGCAAGCTTTGGAGGGGGGTAGGGCGGAGTAAGAAAGAAAGAGCACCATAACATTTAGACGTTTCAGATTTCTGCTCCTGTGAGCTCCTGCCCAAAATGAGAACAGTAAGTAACCATTGTGTTTGAAGACTGGCTCCTCTTCAGTCTTCCAGCGACAAATCAGGGATGCCGGCTTCCAGGTGGGACCTGGGGATCCCCAGTTCATCTGCAGACTACAGCTTTCTCTTGCTCTGAATCTAAGGAGGGTCAGTACTTGGACGGGAGACCACCAAGGAGGACTCTGAAGAGGAAGGCAACGGCCAACCACCTCTGCTTCTCGCTTGCTCTGAAGGTAAGCAGGGTCAGTACTTCAGACGGGAGACCACCAAGGAAAACTCTGCAGAGGAAGGCAACGGCCAACCACCTCTGCTTCTCGCTTGCTCTGAAGGTAAGCAGGGTCAGTACTTCAGACGGGAGAATACCAAGGAAAACTCTGCAGAGGAAGGCAACGGCCAACCACCTCTGCTTCTCGCTTGCTCTGAATCTAAGGAGGGTCAGTACTTGGCCGGGAAACCACCAAGGAGGACTCTGCAGAGGAAGGCAACGGCCAACCACCTCTGCTTCTCGCTTGCTCTGAAGGTAAGCAGGGTCAGTACTTGAGACGGGAGACCACCAAGGAAAACTCTGCAGAGGAAGGCAACGGCCAACCACCTCTGCTTCTCGCTTGCTCTGAATCTAAGGAGGGTCAGTACTTGGACGGGAGACCACCAAGGAGGACTCTGCAGAGGAAGGCAACGGCCAACCACCTCTGCTTCTCGCTTGCTCTGAAGGTAAGCAGGGTCAGTACTTGAGACGGGAGACCACCAAGGAAAACTCTGCAGAGGAAGGCAACGGCCAACCACCTCTGCTTCTCGCTTGCTCTGAAGCTAAGGAGGGTCAGTACTTGGACGGGAGACCACCAAGGAGGACTCTGCAGAGGAAGGCAACGGCCAACCACCTCTGCTTCTCGCTTGCTCTGAAGGTAAGCAGGGTCAGTACTTGAGACGGGAGACCACCAAGGAAAACTCTGCAGAGGAAGGCAACGGCCAACCACCTCTGCTTCTCGCTTGCTCTGAAGCTAAGGAGGGTCAGTACTTGGACGGGAGACCACCAAGGAGGACTCTGCAGAGGAAGGCAACGGCCAACCACCTCTGCTTCTCGCTTGCTCTGAAGGTAAGCAGGGTCAGTACTTGAGACGGGAGACCACCAAGGAAAACTCTGCAGAGGAAGGCAGCGGCCAACCACCTCTGCTTCTCGCTTGCTCTGAAGCTAAGGAGGGTCAGTACTTGGACGGGAGACCACCAAGGAGGACTCTGCAGAGGAAGGCAATGGCCAACCACCTCTGCTTCTCGCTTGCTCTGAAGCTAAGGAGGGTCAGTACTTGGATGGGAGACCACCAAGGAGGACTCTACAGAGGAAGGCAATGGCCAACCACCTCTGCTTCTCGCTTGCTCTGAAGCTAAGGAGGGTCAGTACTTGGACGGGAGACCACCAAGGAAGACTCTGCAGAGGAAGACAATGGTCAACCACCTCTGCTTCTCGCTTGCTCTGAAGCTAAGGAGGGTCAGTACTTGGACGGGAGACCACCAAGGAGGACTCTGCAGAGGAAGGCAATGGCCAACCACCTCTGCTTCTCGCTTGCTCTGAAGCTAAGGAGGGTCAGTACTTGGACGGGAGACCACCAAGGAGGACTCTGCAGAGGAAGGCAATGGCCAACCACCTCTGCTTCTCGCTTGCTCTGAAGCTAAGGAGGGTCAGTACTTGAACGGGAGACCACCACGGAGGACTCTGCAGAGGAAGGCAATGGCCAACCACCTCTGCTTCTCGCTTGCTCTGAAGCTAAGGAGGGTCAGTACTTGGACGGGAGACCACCAAGGAGGACTCTGCAGAGGAAGGCAATGGCCAACCACCTCTGCTTCTCGCTTGCTCTGAAGCTAAGGAGGGTCAGTACTTGGACGGGAGACCACCAAGGAGGACTCTGCAGAGGAAGGCAATGGCCAACCACCTCTGCTTCTCGCTTGCTCTGAAGCTAAGGAGGGTCAGTACTTGGACGGGAGACCACCAAGGAGGACTCTGCAGAGGAAGGCAACGGCCAACCACCTCTGCTTCTCGCTTGCTCTGAAGCTAAGGAGGGTCAGTACTTGAACGGGAGACCACCACGGAGGACTCTGCAGAGGAAGGCAATGGCCAACCACCTCTGCTTCTCGCTTGCTCTGAAGCTAAGGAGGGTCAGTACTTGGACGGGAGACCACCAAGGAGGACTCTGCAGAGGAAGGCAATGGCCAACCACCTCTGCTTCTCGCTTGCTCTGAAGCTAAGGAGGGTCAGTACTTGGACGGGAGACCACCAAGGAGGACTCTGCAGAGGAAGGCAATGGCCAACCACCTCTGCTTCTCGCTTGCTCTGAAGCTAAGGAGGGTCAGTACTTGGACGGGAGACCACCAAGGAGGACTCTGCAGAGGAAGGCAATGGCCAACCACCTCTGCTTCTCGCTTGCTCTGAAGCTAAGGAGGGTCAGTACTTGGACGGGAGACCACCAAGGAGGACTCTGCAGAGGAAGGCAATGGCCAACCACCTCTGCTTCTCGCTTGCTCTGAAGCTAAGGAGGGTCAGTACTTGGACGGGAGACCACCATGGAGGACTCTACAGAGGAAGGCAATGGCCAACCACCTCTGCTTCTCGCTTGCTCTGAATCTAAGGAGGGTCAGTACTTGAACGGGAGACCACCAAAGAGGACTCTGCAGAGGAAGGCAACGGCCAACCACCTCTGCTTCTCGCTTGCTCTGAATCTAAGGAGGGTCAGTACTTGGACGGGAGACCACCATGGAGGACTCTACAGAGGAAGGCAATGGCCAACCACCTCTGCTTCTCGCTTGCTCTGAAGCTAAGGAGGGTCAGTACTTGGACGGGAGACCACCAAGGAAGACTCTGCAGAGGAAGGCAATGGCCAACCACCTCTGCTTCTCGCTTGCTCTGAATCTAAGGAGGGTCAGTACTTGGACGGGAGACCACCAAGGAAGACTCTGCAGAGGAAGGCAATGGCCAACCACCTCTGCTTCTCACTTGCTCTGAATCTAAGGAGGGTCAGTACTTGGACGGGAGACCACCAAGGAGGACTCTGCAGAGGAAGACAATGGTCAACCACCTCTGCTTTTCTCTTGCTCTGAATCTAAGGAGGGTCAGTACTTGGACGGGAGACCACCAAGGAGGACTCTGCAGAGGAAGACAATGGCCAACCACCTCTGCTTCTCGCTTGCTCTAAAGCTAAGGAGGGTCAGTACTTGGACGGGAGACCACCAAGGAAGACTCTGCAGAGGAAGACAATGGCCAACCACCTCTGCCTCTCGCTTGCTCTGAATCTAAGGAGGGTCAGTACTTGGACGGGAGACCACCAAGGAAGACTCTGCAGAGGAAGACAATGGCCAACCACCTCTGCTTTTCTCTTGCTCTGAATCTAAGGAGGGTCAGTACTTGGACGGGAGACCACCAAGGAAGACTCTGCAGAGGAAGGCAATGGCCAACCACCTCTGCCTCTCGCTTGCTCTGAATCTAAGGAGGGTCAGTACTTGGACGGGAGACCACCAAGGAAGACTCTGCAGAGGAAGGCAATGGCCAACCACCTCTGCCTCTCGCTTGCTCTGAATCTAAGGAGGGTCAGTACTTGGACGGGAGACCACCAAGGAGGACTCTGCAGAAGAAGGCAATGGCCAACCACCTCTGCTTCTCGCTTGCTCTGAATCTAAGGAGGGTCAGTACTTGGATGGGAGACCACCACGGAGGACTCTACAGAGGAAGGCAACGGCCAACCACCTCTGCTTCTCGCTTGCTCTGAATCTAAGGAGGGTCAGTACTTGGACGGGAGACCACCAAGGAGGACTCTACAGAGGAAGGCAATGGCCAACCACTTGTGCTTCTCACATGCTTTGAAAGCCTCTGCTGGGGTCACCATAAGTCAGTTGCAACTCAATATATATGCAGCAGGCCAAGCGACAACACTAGTCTCCCTGCATGGAAAAGCTAGCCTGGGGGCATCCCTCTGAGGACCAGCCACTCCCATCCCCCTACGGACCCACCTTCCACAGACACCTCTCGGCATCGCACCAGGTCTGTCTTGTTCCCCACCAAGATGATGGGGATGTTCTCCGCTTGCCTCGTTCGGCGCAGCTGGATCCGCAGCTCTGAGGCGCTCTCGAAGCTCCCCCGGTCGGTGATGGAGTAGACGATGACGTAGGCGTTGCCCACCTGCATGCAGTAATTGTGGAACCAGTTCTCTTCCTCTGGCAGCTGCAAGGAGGAGGAAGAGCAACTTTAGCTCGACCAAGACAAAAAAGAATGCTGGTGCCCTGGAGTAAGCACTGAGGACACAAGAAGAGCCCTGCTGGATCTGACCAGGGAGGGTCAATCTAGTTCAGCCTCCTGTCTCACACATTGGCCAACCAGTTCCTCTGGAGGGCCAACAACAGGGTAGAGAGGCTGAGGCCTTCATAAGAACATCAGATGAGCCCTGCTGGATCAGACCAGTGAGGGTCCATCTAGTCCAGCCTCCTGTCTCACATAGTGGCCAACCAGTTCCTCTGGAGGGCCAACAACAGGGCAGAGAGGCCGAGGCCTTCATAAGAACATCAGAAGAGCCCTGCTGGATCAGACCAGTGAGGGTCCATCTAGTTTAGCCTCCTGTCTCACACAGTGACCAACCAGTTCCTCTGGAAGGCCAAAAACAGGGCAGAGAGGCCGAGGCCTTCATAAGAACATCAGAAGAGCCCTGTTGTTGGCCCTCCAGAGGAACTGGTTGGCCCCTGTGTGAGACAGGAGGCTGGACTCGATGGACCCTAACTGGTCTGATCCAGCAGGGCTCTTCTGATGTTTTATGAAGCTGCCTTCTAGTGAATGAGACCCATGGGTCCATCAAGGTCGGTATTGTCTACTCAGACTGGCAGCAACTCTCCAGGGTCTCAGGCAAAGGTATTTCACTTCACCTCCTGCTGGGGTTCTTATAGCTGGAGATATCGGGGATTGAACCTGGGACCTTCTGCAAGCCAAGCAGATGCTCTGCCACTGAGCCGCAGCCCTTTCCCAACGCCTGTCTGATGTACACTTGACAGGCAAGCACTTTAACAGGGATAAATGTAAAGTTCTGCATTTAGGTAGGAAAAATCCAATGCATGGTTATAGGATGGGGGAAACTTGTCTTAGCAGTAGTCTGTGTGAAAAGGATCTCGGGGTCTTAGTGGATCATATGCTGAACATGAGACAATAGTGTGATGCGGTGGCTAAAAAGGCCAATGCAATTTGGGGCTGTATCAACAGAAGTCTAGTGTCCAGATCACGTGATGTGATGATATCGCTTTCCTCTGCTCTGGTAAGACCTCACCTGGAGACTTGTGTTCAGTTTTGGGCACCACATTTTAAGAAGGATCTAGACAAGCTGGAAGGGGTCCGGAGGAGGGCGATGAAGATGGTGAGCGGCCTGGAGACCAAGTCCTATGACGAAAGGTTGAAGGAAGTGGGGATGTTTAGCCTGGAGAAGAGGCGGCTGAGAGGTGATAGGATCACCATCTTCAAGCACTTGAAGGGCCGTCCTATAACGGATGGCATGGAATTGTTTTCTTTGGCCCCAGAAGGTAGGAAAAGAACCAATGGGTTGAAATTAAATCAAAAGAGTTTCCAGCACAACATTAGGAAGAACTTTCTGACCGTTAGAGCGGTTCCTCAGTGGAACAGGCTTCCTCCTTGGGAGGTGGTGGGCTCTCCTTCCTTGGGGGGTTTTCAACAGAGACTGGATGGCCATCTGACAGCAATGAGGATCCTGTGAATTTAGGGGGAGGTGTTTGTGAGTTTCCTGCATTGTGCAGGGGATTGGACTAGATGACCCTGGAGGTCCCTTCCAACTCTGATTCTATGACAAGCTGGAAGGGGTCCAGAGGAGGGCGACGAAGATGGTGAGAGGTCTGGAGATCAAGTCCTACGAGGAAAGGTTGAAGGAGCTGGGGATGTTTAGCGTGGAGAGGAGGCAGATGAGAGGTGATAGGATCACCATCTTCAAGCCCTTGAAGGGCTGTCCTATAGAGGAGGGGGTGGAATTGTTTTCTGTGGCCCCAGAAGGTAGGGCCAGAACTAATGGGCTGAAATTAAATCAAGAGTTTCCGACTCAACATGAGGAAGAACTTCCTGACTGTTAGAGCACTTCCTCAGTGGAACAGACTTTCTCGGGAGGTGGTAGGCTCTCCTTCCTTGGGGGGAATTAAACAGAGGCTGGATGGCCATCTGACAGCAATGAAGAAGATCCTGTGAATTTAGGGGGAGGTCTTTGTGAGTTTCCTGTGTTGTGCAGGGGGTTAGACTAGATGACCCTGGAGGTCCCTTCCAACTCTGATTCTATGACACAGCCTCTCCACCAATGGCTGTGGCAGGGGAGGTGATCAGGTGAGAGGAGAGGGTGAGGGGTTCCTGTCCGGCTTTGAATCATCTCTGATCCGCTTTGACCCACCAGACTCTGGCTGTGAAGTTCTATTGCCATTACGTACATGGGAATTGACCGTCTGCAGATTAAAAAGCTTTTGCCTTTGGGCTGCGTTTGACACAGTCTCCCCGTTGATCCGTCAGGGACAAATAACCGCCCGGGGATTTCTTCTCCAAACAGTGCAGCTGGGCTGCTTGCTGCAGCACGAATCCCACTCAATTCGTTCCGCACCAGGAAGACCCAGGAAAGAACTGGGAAGAGGGGAAGGGTTGTAATAGTCACTGCGTGGACGTACAGAGCTAGAACCAACTCATCCTTCCCCAAGGGGAGTTGGAGAGAGCGGGTTTAAAGTCAAGCCAAGGCTGGACTCCCAAATCTCTTCTGAATTCTAGCCGAATAGAGACAATGGAGAGCCAGTGTGGCGTTAGCGGTGAAGTGCACAGGCTCTTATCTAGGAGAGCTGGGTTTGGAATGGACATAAATGAAGCCCTGTTGGATCAGGCCAATGGCGCATCCAGTCCAACACTCTGTGTCACATAAGAACATAAGAGAAGCCCTGTTGGATCAGGCCAGCGGCCCATCCAGTCCAACACTCTGTGTCACATAAGAACATAACAGAAGCCATGTTGGATCAGGCCAATGGCCCATCCAGCCCAACACTCTGTGTCACATAAGAACATAAGAGAAGCCCTGTTGGATCAGGCCAATGGCCCCTCCAGCGCAACACTCTGTGTCACATAAGAACATAAGAGAAGCCCTGTTGGATCAGGCCAATGGCCCCTCCAGTCCAACACTCTGTGTCACATAAGAACATAAGAGAAGCCCTGTTGGATCAGGCCAATGGCCCATCCAGTCCAACACTCTGTGTCACATAAGAACATAAGAGAAGCTAAGTCGGATCAGGCCAATGACCCCTCCAGCCCAACACTCCGAGTCACATAAGAACATAAGAGGAGCCATGTTGGATCAGGCCAGTGGCCCATCCAGTCCAACACTCTGTGTCACAGAAGAACATAAGAGAAGCCATGTTGGATCAGACCAGTGGCCCATCCAGTCCAACACTCTGTGTCACATAAGAACATAAGAGAAGCCCTGTTGGATCAGGCCAGTGGCCCATCCAGTCCAACACTCTGTGTCACACAGTGGCCCATACCCAGCTGCCACCATGAGATCCAACTGCAGGGTCAAAAACCCTCCCCCTGTTGACCCCCAAGCACCAAGAATGCAGAGCATCACTGCCCCAGACATAAGAACACATGATAAGTCACGCTGGATCAGGCCAATGTCCCACCTAGTCCAGTATTCTGTGTCACGCTGGCCAAAACCAAGGTGCCATCACGAGGCCTACCAGTTGGGCCAGAATTCCAAAAGCGCTCCAACTGTTGCCCCCCAAGGACCAAGAATATAGCACATCGCTGCTCCAGTGTTCCATCTGAATTGTGGCTAAGAGTCACTGATGGACCTTTGCTCCATTATTTCTGTCCTTGAAACTGTTTATGCTTGTAGCTGCCACCACCTCCTGCGGCAGTGGATTTAGTAAACCCGTTTGGTGCAGTGGTTAAGTGTGCGGACTGTTACTGCTGGAATGGCCTTGGGTCAGCCTTCCCCCCCACACACCACAGACACCCTGTGAGGTGGTTGGGGCTGAGAGGGCTCTCACAGCAGCTGCCCTTTCAAGGACAACCTCTGCCAGAGCTCTGGCTGACCCAAGGCCATGCCAGCAACTGCAAGTGGAGGAGTGGGGAAATCAAACCCGATTCTCCCAGATAAGAGTCCGCGCACTTCACCACGACACCAAACTGGCTCTCTTAACCACCACACCAAAAAAAGCCTTCCCAGCTTCCCGGGATGTGCCCCTTTGCTGCTCCAGTTCTCGACCCAATGGAATGTTTTGCATTTGCTTTTAATTGATCGCTATCCAGCCAAAGCGTTTCGAGTTGGAGGCAGCCTGACAACTTCGAACAGATCAATGGTGACCGCTCAAAAAAAACACACGCCAGAATGTCAGCCTGCAACAGCACACCCGTTGTGACGTTGGAAGAGACCAACAGGCTGTCTAACTCAGCTTTGGCTGTACCGACGGTTGCCAGCCGGTTGCCTCCAGGAGAATCGCAAGCAGGGGTGGAATTCTAGCAGGAGCTCCTTTGCCAGTTTGGTGCAGTGGTTAAGTGTGCGGACTCTTATCTGGGAGAACCGGGTTTGATTCCCCACTCCTCCACTTGCGCCTGCTAGCATGGCCTTGGGCCAGCCATAGCTCTGGCAGAGGTTGTCCTTGAAAGGGCAGCTGCTGTGAGAGCCCTCTCCAGCCCCACCCACCTCACAGGGTGTCTGTTGTGGGGGAGGAAGGTAAAGGAGATTGTGAGCCGCTCTGAGACTCTTCGGAGTGGAGGGCGGGATATAAATCCAATATCTTCATCTACCTCACAGGGTGTCTGTTGTGGGGGAGGAAGGGAAAGGAGATTGTGAGCCGCTCTGAGACTCTTCGGAGTGGAGGGCGGGATATAAATCCAATATCTTCATCTACCTCACAGGGTGTCTGTTGTGGGGGAGGAAGGTAAAGGAGATTGTGAGCCGCTCTGAGACTCTTCGAAGTGGAGGGCGGGATATAAATCCAATATCTTCATCTACCTCACAGGGTGTCTGTTGTGGGGGAGGAAGGGAAAGGAGATTGTGAGCCGCTCTGAGACTCTTCGGAGTGGAGGGCGGGATATAAATCCAGTATCTTCACCTACCTCACAGGGTGTCTGTTGTAGGGGAGGAAGGGAAAGGAGATTGTGAGCCGCTCTGAGACTCTTCGGAGTGGAGGGCGGGATATAAATCCAATATCTTCATCTACCTCACAGGGTGTCTGTTGTGGGGGAGGAAGGTAAAGGAGATTGTGAGCCGCTCTGAGACTCTTCGGAGTGGAGGGCGGGATATAAATCCAATATCTTCATCTACCTCACAGGGTGTCTGTTGTGGGGGAGGAAGGGAAAGGAGATTGTGAGCCGCTCTGAGACTCTTCGGAGTGGAGGGCGGGATATAAATCCAATATTATCTTCTTCTTCATATTAGGCCACACCCCCATGATGTAGCCAGTCCTCCAAGATCTTACAGGCAGGAGTGGAATTCTAGCAGGAGCTCCTTTGCATATTAGGTCACACACCCCTGATGTAGCTTTCAAAAAAGAGCCTTGTAAGTTCTTGGAGGATTGGCTACATCATGGGGGTGTGGCCTAATATGCAAAGGTGCTCCTGCTAGAATTCCACCCCTAGTCCATACAACAACCTTGTAGGGTAGACCCATACTGTGACTCTTGTGCAGCAGATGAGCGTTTGGGTGCTGAGACTGTGGGGATGTATTTTTTTTTTTACTGATTTACTTTATTGATGTCATTTAGAATCACAGAACCACAGAGTTGGAAGGAACCTCCAGGGTCATCTAGTCCAACCCGCTGCACAATACAGGAAACTCACAAATACCTCCCTCTAAATTCACAGGATCTTCATTGCTGCCAGATGGCCATCTAAAAACTTCCAAGGAAGGAGAGCCCACCACCTCCCAAGGAGGAAGCCTGTTCCACTGAGGAACCGCTCTGACTGACAGGAAGTTCTTCCTAATGTTGAGCCGGAAACTCTTTTGATTTAATTTCAACCTGTTGGTTCTGGTCCTGCCCTCTGGGGCCACAGAAAACAATTCCACACCATCCTCTATAAAACAGCCCTTCAAGTCCTTGAAGATGGTGATCCTATCACCACAGCCGCCTCCTCTCCTGGCTAAACATCCCCAGCTCCTTCAACCTTTCCTCATAAGACTCGGTCTCCAGACCCCTCACCATCTGCGTCACCCTCCTCTGGACCCGTTCCAGCTTGCCTAGATCCTTCTTAAAATGTGGTGCCCGAAACTGAACACAAGACTCCAGGGGAGGCCTTACCAGAGCAGAGTAAAGCAATACCATCACATCACGTGATTTGGACACTAGACTTCTGTTGATACAGCCCCACATTGCATTGGCCTTTTTAGCCACCGCATCACACTGTTGACTCATGTTCAGTGTATGGTCCACTATGACCCCTAGATCCTTTTCAAACAGACTACTGCTAATCCACCTTTCTCGCTCGGACTCAAGTGGGATCGCACAGAGGGGGTCTATTCAATTGAGGGATGGAACATTCAATAAACAATGAAATTGGACGAGGGCTGTAGAACCCACCAGAGTTCCAAAACAGAACCAGGGTTTTTTTTTTGGTAGGAGCTCATTTGCATATAAGGCCACACCCCCTCGATGTAGCCAATCCTCCAAGAGCTTACAGGGATCTTCTTCGTACAGGGCCTACTGTAAGCTCCAGGAGGACTGGCTACATCAGGAGGGTGTGGCCTAATATGCAAAGGAGCGCCTGCTACAAAAAAAACCTGAACAGAACGAAGTCAAGCAGAAGTCTCCACCTGGCCCGTGAAGATGGATCAAGACGGGGCGCCACAAAAGTCTTTCTGCAGCAGCAGAGAAGAGCAAGCGTCCAGTGGCACCCTGAAGACTAACAAAATTTGCAGCAGGGCAAATCAGGCCCCCAGAGGGCTGCTATCAGGCTCCCAAGCAACTGCCTGTCATGTGCTTCCTTCTCCCTCTCTCTCGCTTCCTTCTGCATCTCAGCTTGCTTTTCAAGAAGATATAGGAGATTGTAAGCCGCTCTGAGTCTTTGATTCAGAGAGAAGGGCGGGGTATAAATCTGCAGTCTTCTTCAATTGCACAGGAGCTACAGAGCAAAGCCTCTATTTTATCCATTGGCTGAGGCTCCTCCCTGGGGGGGGAGGCAGAGCTTGTTTTTCCAGGCTCTCTCAATGGCACAGCAGAGCTACTGAGGCAAGCCTCTCTCCCTTCTATTGGCTGAGGCTCCTCCCTTTCCGTCCCCTGGAGATTAAGGAAAAAGTCACAGCTTCGTTTGCCCAGTTCCCTGGATCCCACGGAAGAAATACAAAGAAAGCGCCTTTAAGGCCAATGAGTGCGAAAGTTTTAAGCATGCTTTATTTTAAGCTTTTAAAAAAATCTTTGTGTTTGTCTGTGTCCTTTATAAAGTTTGTATCTCTGCTACCTGGCATTACGTTCTATGACACACATGGCCCAACAAGGTCTCATTTATGTCAGATCCGGCCCTCGTAACGAATGAGTTTGACACCCGAGCTCTAGGTTGATCCTGCGCTGAGCAGGCGGTCAGACTAGATGGCCTCTTATGGCCCCTTCCAACTATGTGATTCTAGGATTCTATCAACAGCTCACGCCAGTCCACCTACCCGCTTCTCAGTCTCCCAGGTGTCGATAACCATCAGGGTGGTCTCCTCGCCGTCCACAGAGAGGGTGCGCTCGTAGGTGTCTTCTGCAACAAACGAGAAAGGGGCAACGTCAGCTAAGAAACGGGGCAGGCAGGGGAGCCCAGAGGGCATATATAGCTTCTGCAGCCCAGAAATAATTTCAATGCAGGCATTTAGTGGACCGCACGCTGAACGTGAGCCAACAGTGTGACGCGGTGGCTAAAAAGGCAAATGCAATTTGGGGCTGTATCAACAGAAATAGTGTCCAGATCACATGAAGTGATGGTATCGCTTTACTCTGCTCTGGTAAGACCTCCCCTGGAGTCTTGTGTTCAGTTTTGGGCACCACATTTTAAGAAGGATATAAACAAGCTGGAACGGGTCCAGAGGAGGGGGACAAAGATGGTGAGGGGTATGGAGACCAAGTCCTACGAAGAAAGGTTGAAGGAGCTGGGGATGTTTAACCTGGAGAGGAGGCGGCTGAGAGGTGATAGGATCACCATCTTGAAGGGCTGTCCTCTAGAGGATGGTGTGGAATTGTTTTCTGTGGCTCCAGAAGGTAGGACCAGAGCCATCGGGTTGAAATTAAATTAAAAGAGTTTCTGGCTCAACATTAGGAAGAACTTCCTGACTGTCAGAGCAGTTCCTCAGTGGAACAGGCTTCCTCGGGAGGTGGTGGGCTCTCCTTCCTTGGAGGTTTTTCAATAGAGGCTGGATGGCCACCTGACAGTAAAGAAGATCCTGTGAATTTAGGGGGAGGTATTTGTGAGTTTCCTGTATTGTGCAGCGGGTTGGACTAGGGGGTGCCTTCCAACTCTATGATTCTACGATTCCACACAGAGGAATCTTCCACGCCCACAGACTATGCATGAGCAACCTATGGGGTGCATGATTGAATAGTGTAAAATGGGGAGTGCATAGGGGAATAGGACACCACAACAGGGGAAGTGGCCACTTAACTGCTTTTGCAGCACAATGGGTTGTCCACCCAATCACTATTGTCCATAAAAATAGACAGCTCTAAAGAGGGATTAGACAGATTCATGGAGGAGAAGACTATCAGTGGCTACCAGCCACAGAGACTGAGGGGAACCTCCACATTCAGAGACACTGAACCTCTGAATCCCACAGCCAGGAGGGGAAGGCCTCAGCCTCTGTGCCCTGTTGCGTTTGTCCTCCAGAGGAACTGACTGGCCACTGAATGAGACAGGAGGCTGGACTAGATGGACCCTCACTGCTCTAATCCAGCAGGGCTTTTCATATGTTCTTACGAAGGCCTCGGCCTCTCTGCCCTGTTGTTGGCCCTCCAGAAGAACTGGTTGGCCACTGTGTGAGAAAGGAGGCTGGACTAGATGGACTGTCACTGGTCTGATCCAGCAGGGCTCTTCTGATGTTCTTCTCAGGGGAAGGCCTCAGCCTCTGTGCCCTGTTGTTGGCCCTCCAGAGGAACTGGTTGGCCGCTGTGTGAGACAGGAGGCTGGACTAGATGGACCCTCACTGGTCTGATCCAGCAGGGCTCTTCTGATGTTCTTGTGAAGGCCTCGGCCTCTCTGCCTTGTTGTTGGCCCTCCAGAGGAACTGGTTGGCCACTGTGTGAGACAGGAGGCTGGACTAGATGGACCCTCAGTGGTCTGATCCAGCAGGGCTCTTCTGATGTTCTTGTGAAGGCCTCGGCCTCTCTGCCCTGTTGTTGGCCCTCCAGAGGAACTGGTTGGCCACTGCGTGAGACAGGAGGCTGGACTAGATGGACCCTCAGTGGTCTGATCCAGCAGGGCTCTTCTGATGTTCTTGTGAATGCCTCGGCCTCTCTGCCCTGTTGTTGGCCCTCCAGAGGAACTGGTTGGCCACTTTGTGAGACAGAAGGCTGGACTAGATGGACCCTCAGTGGTCTGATCCAGTAGTGCTCTTCTGATGTTCTTATGAAGGCCTTGGCCTCTATGCTGAAGAGATGGACTATTGGTCTGATACAGCAGATCTATTCTTAGGGCTCTTCTCAGCCTTTCTGCCCTGTTGTTGGCCCTCCACAGGAACTGGTTGGCCACTGTGTGAGACAGAAGGCTGGACTAGATGGACCTTCACTGGTCTGACCCAACAGGGCTCTTCTGACGTTCTTAGGAAGGCCTCGGCCTCTCTGCCCTGTTGTTGGCCCTCTAGAGGAACTGGTTGGCCAGTGTGTGAGACAGGAGCTGGACTAGATGGACCCTCACTGGTCTAATCCAGCAGGGCTCTTCTGATGTTCTTATGAAGGCCTCGGCCTCTATGCTGAAGAGATGGACTATTGGTCTGATCCAGCAGATCTATTCTTAGGTTCTTAATATTGTTAGACTGAACATGTCTTCTTCATTCTCGCCCCCTGACTTTTTAAGTTTTCCAACAGAAAAACTGCACATCTGAGGAGGCATAGAAAGAAATTATTGTGAAATGTTTTCTTTTTTTTTGCAATGAGTGACATTCTTTTTAAAGACAAAGTTGTATTCACTCAAAAGATGCAGTTTAAAGGGTCAGGGGTTTTTCTTCTGTAAAACAACCTATGGCATTTGGTTTCTGTGTCGTTCCTATGTCTACCGGAGCCGCACAGATATTAAAGATACATTTTATCGTTTAAATGGGATCAGTTTTATCCACAACTATTTTGCTATTAGATGCATGATAACAGAGACCAGTTCAACTTTTGCACTAAAGTTGAAATCCATATCCAATTATGGTGCTACTTCTACTGTTACAGAGTAAGGCCGTCGCTGTTTGCATAATGTCATCTTTTGGTTAACTGCAAAATTTGTGTTTTTCTATTTTCAACTTTTTCCCCCCCTGCAGGCAACAATTAAGATAAGTTAGTTAAATTAGCACAGGGTGTAAGCAGTTTGCAGTTTTCTCTCTTTAACTGAGGGTATTCACAAACTTTTTCACTAGTTGAAATCTATATCCAATTATGGTGCTAGTTTTACTGTTCAATTAAATTGCTGAGCAGTCGGTTTAGAACTGATAAAAGGTAGTACTTGTTCACCCCAAAGGGTGATTAACATGTGGAATTCACAGCCACAGGAGGTGGTGGCGGCTACAAGCATAGACAGCTTCAAGAGGGGATTGGATAAAAATATGGAGCAGAGGTCCATCAGTGGCTATTAGCCACAGTGTATTGTTGGGACTCTCTGTCTGGGGCAGTGATGCTCTGTATTCTTGGTGCTGGGGGGGGGGGGCAACAGTGGGAGGGCTTCTAGTGTCCCTGGCCCACTGATGGACCTCCTGATGGTGCCTGGTATTTTGGCCACTGTGTGACACAGACTGTTGGACTGGAGGGGCCACTGGCCTGATCCAACAGGGCTTCTCTTATGTTCTTATGTGACACAGAGTGTTGGACAGGAGGGGCCACTGGCCTGATCCAACAGGGCTTCTCTTATGTTCTTATGTGACACAGAGTGTTGGACTGGAGGGGCCATTGGCCTGATCCAACATGGCTTCTCTTATGTTCTTATGTGACACAGAGTGTTGGACTGGAGGGGCCATTGGCCTGATCCAACATGGCTTCTCTTATGTGACACAGAGTGTTGGACTGGAGGGGCCACTGGCCTGATCCAACAGGGCTTCTCTTATGTTCTTATGTGACACAGAGTGTTTGGACTGGATGGGCCATTGGCCTGATCCAACAGGGCTTCTCTTATGTTCTTATGTGACACAGAGTGTTGGACTGGAGGGGCCACTGGCCTGATCCAAAAGGGCTTCTCTTATGTTCTTATGTGACACAGAGTGTTGGACTGGAGGGCCACTGGCCTGATCCAACATGGCTTCTCTTATGTTCTTATGTGACACAGAGTGTTGGACTGGATGGGTCTTTGGCCTGATCCAACAGGGCTTCTCTGATGTTCTTATGTGACACAGAGTGTTGGACTGGATGGGCCATTGGCCTGATCTAACATGGTTTGTCTTATGTTTCTTATGTGACACAGAGTGTTGGACTGGAGGGGCCACTGGCCTGATCCAACAGGGCTTCTCTTCTGTTCTTATGTGACACAGAGTGTTGGACTGGATGGGCCATTGGCCTGATCCAACAGGGCTTCTCTTATGTTCTTATGTGACACAGAGTGTTGGACTGGAGGGGCCACTGCCTGATCCAACAGGGCTTCTCTTATGTTCTTATGTGACACAGAGTGTTGGACTGGATGGGCCATTGGCCTGATCCAACAGGGCTTCTCTTATGTTCTTATGTGGACACAGAGTGTTGGACTGGAGGGGCCACTGGCCTGATCCAAAAGGGCTTCTCTTATGTTCTTATGTGACACAGAGTGTTGGACTGAGGGCCACTGGCCTGATCCAACATGGCTTCTCTTATGTTCTTATGTGACACAGAGTGTTGGACTGGATGGGTCTTTGGCCTGATCCAACAGGGCTTCTCTGATGTTCTTATGTGACACAGAGTGTTGGACTGGATGGGCCATTGGCCTGATCTAACATGGTTTGTCTTATGTTCTTATGTGACACAGAGTGTTGGACTGGAGGGGCCACTGCCTGATCCAACAGGGCTTCTCTTATGTTCTTACGTGACTCACAGTGTTGGACTGGAGGGGGCACTGGCCTGATCCAACAGGGCTTCTCTTATGTTCTTATGTGACACAGAGTGTTGGACTGGAGGGGCCACTGGCCTGATCCAACAGGGCTTCTCTTCTGTTCTTATGTGACACAGAGTGTTGGACTGGAGGGGCCACTGGCCTGATCCAACAGGGCTTCTCTTCTGTTCTTATGTGACACAGACTGTCGGACTGGAGGGGCCACTGGCCTGATCCAACAGGGCTTCTCTTCTGTTCTTATGTGACACAGAGTGTTGGACTGGAGGGGCCACTGGCCTGATCCAACAGGGCTTCTCTTCTGTTCTTATGTGACACAGAGTGTTGGACTGGAGGGGCCACTGGCCTGATCCAACAGGGCTTCTCTTCTGTTCTTATGTGACACAGAGTGTGGGACTGGATGCGCCACTGGCCTGATCCAAAAGGGCTTCTCTTCTGTTCTTATGTGACACAGAGTGTTGGACTGGAGGGGCCACTGGCCTGATCCAACAGGGCTTCTCTTCTGTTCTTATGTGACACAGAGTGTTGGACTGGAGGGGCCACTGGCCTGATCCAACAGGGCTTCTCTTCTGTTCTTATGTGACACAGAGTGTTGGACTGGAGGGGCCACTGGCCTGATCCAACAGGGCTTCTCTTCTGTTCTTATGTGACACAGAGTGTTGGACTGGAGGGGCCACTGGCCTGATCCAACAGGGCTTCTCTTCTGTTCTTATGTGACACAGAGTGCTGGACTGGATGGGCCACTGGCCTGATCCAACAGGGCTTCTCTTCTGTTCTTATGTGACACAGAGTGTTGGACTGGAGGGGCCACTGGCCTGATCCAACAGGGCTTCTCTTCTGTTCTTATGTGACACAGAGTGCTGGACTGGAGGGGCCACTGGCCTGATCCAACAGGGCTTCTCTTCTGTTCTTATGTGACACAGAGTGTTGGACTGGAGGGGCCACTGGCCTGATCCAACAGGGCTTCTCTTCTGTTCTTATGTGACACAGAGTGTGGGACTGGATGCGCCACTGGCCTGATCCAAAAGGGCTTCTCTTCTGTTCTTATGTGACACAGAGTGTTGGACTGGATGGACCATTGGCCTGATCCAACAGGGCTTCTCTTATGTTCTTATGTGACACAGAGTATTGGACTGGAGGGGCCATTGGCCTGATCCAACATGGCTTCTCTTATGTTCTTATGTGACACAGAGTGTTGGACTGGAGGGGCCACTGGCCTGATCCAACATGGCTTCTCTTCTGTTCTTATGTGACACAGAGTGTTGGACTGGAGGGGCCACTGGCCTGATCCAACAGGGCTTCTCTTATGTTCTTATGTGACACAGAGTGTTGGACTGGAGGGGCCACTGGCCTGATCCAACAGGGCTTCTCTTATGTTCTTATGTGACACAGAGTGTTGGACTGGAGGGGCCACTGGCCTGATCCAACATGGCTTCTCTTATGTTCTTATGTGACACAGAGTGTTGGACTGGAGGGGCCACTGGCCTGATCCAACAGGGCTTCTCTTATGTTCTTATGTGACACAGAGTGTTGGACTGGAGGGGCCACTGGCCTGATCCAACAGGGCTTCTCTTATGTTCTTATGTGACACAGAGTGCTGGACTGGAGGGGCCACTGGCCTGATCCAACAGGGCTTCTCTTATGTTCTTATGTGACACAGAGTGTTGGACTGGAGGGGCACTGGCCTGATCCAACATGGCTTCTCTTATGTTCTTATGTGACACAGAGTGTTGGACTGGAGGGGCACTGGCCTGATCCAACAGGGCTTCTCTTATGTTCTTATGTGACACAGAGTGTTGGACTGGAGGGGCCACTGGCCTGATCCAACATGGCTTCTCTTATGTTCTTATGTGACACAGAGTGTTGGACTGGAGGGGCACTGGCCTGATCCAACATGGCTTCTCTTATGTTCTTATGTGACACAGAGTGTTGGACTGGAGGGGCCACTGGCCTGATCCAACAGGGCTTCTCTTATGTTCTTATGTGACACAGAGTGTTGGACTGGAGGGGCCACTGGCCTGATCCAACAGGGCTTCTCTTATGTTCTTATGTGACACAGAGTGTTGGACTGGAGGGGCCACTGGCCTGATCCAACAGGGCTTCTCTTATGTTCTTATGTGACACAGAGTGCTGGACTGGAGGGGCCACTGGCCTGATCCAACAGGGCTTCTCTTACGTTCTTATGTTTGTTTATAGAAAATGAGAAACTTGTATTTCTGAATTCTATAAATATCCCTGTGAATCCATCTTTATAAACTAAGTTATAAACTATATCTTTTATGTTGTTAAAGCTGTAACACGTGTTTAGATTTATTTAAAAACCAAGCTACTGCAAACCCCGCCCATCTCAGGCTCCACCCCCAAAACCTCCAGATATTTCCACATCTGGAGCTGGCAACCCTATTGGTCCACTTGAGCTCTATATCAGGTGGCCCAGAAGGCGTTCGGGGGACCCCCGACTCTAGCAAAAGTTAGAATCAAATGAATCAGGGTCTGTCCTAAATGCTTTTATGACTGTGAACATTATACCCTTCAATTCTAGACTATAAAAACTGGACAGGTCCCATTTTGTTTGGTAGGGGCCACAGCTCAGGGGCAGAGCATCTCTTTGGCATGCAGAAGGTCCCAGGTTCAATCCCTGGCATCTCCAATTAAAAGGACCAGGTGGGAGGTGATGGGAAAGACCTCAGCCTGAGACCTTGGAGAGCCAGGAGGAGGAGCCGTGGCTCAGGGGAAGAGCCTCTGCTTGGCATGCAGAAGGTCCCAGGTTCAATCCCCGGCATCTCCAGTTAAAAGGACCAGGCGGGAGGTGATGGGAAAGACCTCAGCCGGAGACCCTGGAGAGCCAGGAGGAGGAGCCGTGGCTCAGGGGAAGAGCCTCTGCTTGGCATGCAGAAGGTCCCAGGTTCAATCCCCGGCATCTCCAGTTAAAAGGACCAGGCGGGAGGTGATGGGAAAGACCTCAGCCTGAGACCCTGGAGAGCCAGGAGGAGGAGCTGTGGCTCAGGGGAAGAGCCTCTGCTTGGCATGCAAAAGGTCCCAGGTTCAATCCCCAGCATCTCCCATTAAAAGGACTAGGCAGGAGGTGATGGGAAAGACCTCAGCCTGACACCCTGGACAGCCAGGAGGGGGAGCCATGGCTCAGGGAAGGAGCCTCTGCTTGGCATGCAGAAGGTCCCAGGTTCAATCCCCGGCATCTCCAGTTAAAAGGACCAAATAGGAAGTGATGGGAAAGACCTCAGCCTGAGACAGTGGAGAGTCGCTACCCGTCTTGAGAACTTAGGTAGATCATGAGACGGAGGGCAGAAAGAGCTGTGTCAGTGGCCTTGGGTCAGCCATAGCTCTGGCAGAGGTTGTCCTCGAAAGGGCAGCTGCTGCGAGAGCCCTCTCAGCCCCACCCACCTCACAGGGTGTCTGTTGTGGGGGAGGAAGGTAAAAGAGATTGTGAGCTGCTCTGAGATTCAGAGTGGATGGGATAGAAATCCAATATCATCAATATTTCTGCTATAACTATCCTTTCCTTGTCCAGGGTAGGGAGAGCCAGTTAGGTGTAGTGGTTAAGTCTGCAGACTCTTATCTGGGAGAAGCGGGTTTGATTCCCCACTCCTCCACTTGCAGCTGCTGGGATGGCCTTGGGTCAGCCAGAGCTCTCTTATCTGGGAGAACCGGGTTGGATTCCCCACTCCTTCACTTGCAGCTGCTGGAATGGCCTTGGGTCAGCCAGAGCTCTCTTATCTGGGAGAACCGGGTTTGATTCCCCACTCCTCCACTTGCACCTGCTGGGATAGCCTTGGGTCAGCCAGAGCTCTCTTATCTGGGAGAACCGGGTTTGATTCCCCACTCCTCCACTTGCACCTGCTGGGATAGCCTTGGGTCAGCCAGAGCTCTCTTATCTGGGAGAACCGGGTTTGATTCCCCACTCCTCCACTTGCACCTGCTGGCATGGCCTCGGGTCAGCCAGAGCTCTCTTATCTGGGAGAACCGGGTTTGATTCCCCACTCCTCTACTCGCACCTGCTGGAATGGCCACGGGTCAGCCAGAGCTCTCTTATCTGGGAGAACCGGGTTTGATTCCTCACTCCTCCACTTGCAGCTGCTGGAATGGCCTTGGGTCAGCCGAGCTCTCTTATCTGGGAGAACCGGGTTTGATTCCTCACTCCTCCACTTGCAGCTGCTGGAATGGCCTTGGGTCAGCCGAGCTCTCTTATCTGGGAGAACCGGGTTTGATTCCCCACTCCTCCACTTGCAGCTGCTGGAATGGCCGTGGGTCAGCCAGAGCTCTCTTATCTGGGAGAACCGGGTTTGATTCCCCACTCCTGCACTTGCAGCTGCTGGAATGGCCTTGGGTCAGCCAGAGCTCTCTTATCTGGGAGAACCGGGTTTGATTCCCCACTCCTCCACTTGCAGCTGCTGGAATGGCCTTGGGTCAGCCGAGCTCTCTTATCTGGGAGAACCGGGTTTGATTCCCCACTCCTTCCATTGCACCTGCTGGAATGGCCTTGGGTCAACCATAGCTCTGCAGAGGTTGTCCTTGAAAGGGCAGCCCTCTCAGCCCCACCCACCTCACAGGGTGTCTGCTGTGGGGGAGGAAGGGAAAGGAGATTGTAGGCCGCTCTCTGTCCTTGAAAGGGCAGCTTCTGGGAGAGCCCTCTCAGCCCCACCCACCTCACAGGGTGTCTGTTGTGGGGGGAGAAGATAAAGGCGATTGTGAGCCGCTCTGAGTCTCTGATTCAGAGAGAAGGGCGGGGTATAAATCTGCGGTTGTCTTCTTAATTCCATTTTAGTCTTCAGTGTTTTCCCCCTTTGCAGTGACATTGCTGCAGACAGGAAATGCCGAAGAGACTAGCACTGCTCTGGTCACCCTTTGGAGGTTTTTCAACAGAAACCCCCACACTATACGCCCTCTCCAGAACTACAGTTCCCCGGGGCAAAGGGGAGTCTTACCAACTAGTTTAAAGTCTGTAAAGCGGGGGTGCCTTTTTTTACAATGCTTCTGAGCAGGGATGGTGCAGTTTTAATTCTGGGAGAACCAGAGTAACAAGCGTCCTGGTCACCCGCGGAACAAATAGCTGGCTCAAGCAAGTAAGAAGACTGCAAATTTATACCCCGCCCTTCTCTCTGAATCAGAGACTCAGAGCGGCTCACAATCTCCTATATCTTCTCCCCCCACAACAGACACCCTGTGAGGTGGGTGGGGCTGGAGAGGGCTCTCACAGAAGAAGGAGACTGCAGATTTATACCCCGCCCTTCTCTGTGAATCAGAGTGGCTTACAATCTCCTATATCTTCTCCCCCCATGACAGACACCCTGTGAGGTGGGTGGGGCTGAGAGAGCACTCACAGAAGGAGACTGCAGATTTATACCCCGCCCTTCTCTCTGAATCAGAGACTCAGAGCGGCTCACAATCTCCTATATCTTCTCCCCCCACAACAGACACCCTGTGAGGTGGGTGGAGCTGAGAGGGCTCTCACAGAAGAAGGAGACTGCAGATTTATACCCCGCCCTTCTCTGTGAATCAGAGTGGCTTACAATCTCCTATATCTTCTCCCCCCACAACAGACGCCCTGTGAGGTGGGTGGGGCTGAGAGGGCTCTCACAGAAGAAGGAGACTGCAGATTTATACCTCGCGCTTCTCTCTGAATCAAAGTGGCTTACAATCTCCTATATCTTCTCCACCCATGACAGACACCCTGTGAAGTGGGTGGGGCTGAGAGAGCTCCCCCCAAAGCTGCGCTTTCAAGGACAACTCTGCGAGAGCTATGACTGACCCAAGGCCATTCCAGCAGCTGCAAGTGGAGGAGTGGGGAATCAAACCTGATTCCCCGCCCTCCACTCCAAAGAGTCTTGGAGCAGCTCACAATCTCCTTTCCCTTCCTCCCCCACAACAGGCACTCTGTGAGGTAGATGAAGATATTGGATTTATATCCCGCCCTCCACTCCGAAGAGCCTCAGAGCGGCTCACATTCTCCTTTCCCTTCCTCCCCCACAACAGACACCCTGTGAGGTAGATGAAGATATTGGATTTATATCCTGCCCTCCACTCCGAAGAGTCTCAGAGCGGCTCACAATCTCCTTTCCCTTCCTCCCCCACAACAGACACCCTGTGAGGTAGATGAAGATATTGGATTTATATCCCGCCCTCCACTCCGAAGAGTCTCAGAGCGGCTCACAATCTCCTTTCCCTTCCTCCCCCACAACAGACACCCTGTGAGGTAGATGAAGATATTGGATTTATATCCCGCCCTCCACTCCGAAGAGTCTCAGAGCGGCTCACAATCTCCTTTCCCTTCCTCCCCCACAACAGACACCGTGTGAGGTGGGTGGGGCTGAGAGGGCTCTCCCAGCAGCTGCCCTTTCAAGGACAACCTCTGTCAGAGCTCTGGCTGACCCAAGGCCATTCCAGCAGGTGCAAGTGGAGGAGTGGGGAATCAAACTCTGTTCTCCCAGATGAGAATCTGTACACTTAACCACCAAACTAATGGAAATAGTGCAGAATTGTATCATCCGGAAACCATCACCCCATCCCCCACCCCCTTCCGGTCCGGTCTGGGGAAAAACTGTCTTCCACAAAACCCGTCCCTGGTGTCAAAAGGTTGGGGACCGCTGCACTACATCAAACTGGCTCTTTGGTGCACCTTTTTTTACATTGCTTCTGAACAGGAATGCTGCGTTGTTAACTCTGGTGAGTAACAAGTGTCCTGGTCACGGAACAAATAGCTGGCTCAAGCAAGCAAGCCACGCTTCATAGCAATTGAAGAAGAGAATAGGAAATCTACAGAAACAAGGAGAACCCGAACCCCATGCTCAGCCATGTTTGAGCATTCACATCTACTGAGCCCATCCCACAGTAATCTCTATTCCAGGTTTTAGTTCAGGTTCTGCAGAGCCCAGTTTCCACAAGGATTATAGCTACGCTGTCCCCTCCCCATCAGATTCTTACCTCTCTGTTGTTCTGGCAGAGAGAGGTTTACAAGATTATGCGTGGGACAGAGAAGGCAGAGAAAGAAGTACTTTTCTCTCTTTCTCGCAATACGAGAACTCGTGGCCACTCCGTGAAATTGCTGAGCAGTCGGGTTAGAACGGATAAAAGGAAGTCCTTCTTCACCCCAAGGGTGATTAACAAGTGGAATTCACTGCCACAGGAGGTGGTGGCGGCCACAAGCATAGCCAGCTTCAAGAGGGGATCGGATCAACATCTGGAGCAGAGGTCCATCAGTGGCTATTAGCCACAGCATATTGCTGAAACTCTCTGTCTGGGGCAGTGATGCTCTGTATTCTTGGTGCTTGGGAGGGACACAGTAGGAGGGCTTCTAGCCCCACTGGTGGACCTTTAGATGGCACTTGGTTTTTGTTTTGGCCATTGTGTGACACAGAGCGTTGGACTGGATGAGCCATTGGCCTGATCCAACATTGCTTCTCTTATGTTCTACGCTTTCCGCTCCCCCCCTCCCCATCAGACTCTTACCTTTCTGTTGTTCTGGCAGATCCTTCTCTTGGACCCCAGCAAAGAGATTCACCAAACTGGTCTTCCCCACCCCTGGGTCACCCAACAGGACCACGCGATACAAGGATTCCCAAGACCCGTCGGAGTCCGAGGATTCAGACGACCAGCTCTCCCGCGTCTTGGGCAGGCAGCTTTTCGGCTCACAGGACGAGGAGTGCCCCAGCTGCGGGTGGCGGGGCTCGGCTTGGACGGGCCGGGCGCTCGGAGCCCCTGGGCAGGTCCGGTAGAGGTTAGGCAGAGGGGTGCTGGCCCGTCTCTGGGAAGAGGGCCTGCTCCCCCGCTGGAGATTGAGCGTCATTTTCGGCCTGCAAACGGCAAAAGGGAAATCAGTCAGTTCTCCCAACGGCGCAGCCTCACCGGGGGTGCCGCAAAGAAGCTCAAACTCGGCTTCTGTTTGTCTGAGTTGGACGCGGGCCCAAGGAAAACACGCATAAATCACTCCCCGAACCTATTCAATAAACAACTTTATTTTTTTCACACTTAACGGCAGGAGGACAGAAAGATGGGTCTCTAGGTCTCCCGTGCAGAACTCGGGGCTCTGGGGAGGTTCCCAAAGACGGTCTTGAGAGCTACGAACGGCACTTTTGTGTCATTCGTCTGTCTCCATCCCAAACTTATCTGGGAGAACCGGGTTTGATTCCCCGCTCCTCCACTTGCAGCTGCTGGAATGGCCTTGGGTCAGCCAGAGCTCTCGTAGGAGTTGTCCTTGAAAGGGTAGTTTCTGTCAGAGCTCTCTCAGCCCCACCCACCTCACAGGGTGTCTGTTGTGGGGAAAGGAAGATATGGGAGATTGGAAGCCACTCTGAGACTCTGAAATTCGGAGCAGAGGGCAGGATATAAATCCAATTTGATGTTGTTGCTGCTACATTTTAACATATAATGAGATAATTATACAACTCATGGCCCAGTTACTAACAGGCCACGGACCGGGACCAGTTCACGGCCCAGGGGTTGGGGGACCCCTGGTGTCGTGGTTAAGTGTGCGGACTCTTATCTGGAAGAACCGGGTTTGATTCCCCACTCCTCCACTTGCACCTGCTGGAATGGCCTTGGGTCAGCCAGAGCTCTGACACAGGTTGTCCTTGAAAGGGTAGTTTCTGTCAGAGCTCTCTCAGCCCCACCCACTTCACAGGGTGTCTGTTGTGGGGGGAGAAGGTATAGGAGATTGTAAGCTGCTCTGAGTCTCTGATTCAGGGAGAAGGGCGGGGTATAAATCCGCACTTCTTCCTCTTCTTCTAAAGCTGATTCAAGTCGAATGCCCTGGCCCAGCTTACTGAACTCCCCCTGTGGGTTTTTTTGCCACCGTTCCCTACCTACTGTCATTGTGTGTGTGGCTGAAATTTTGGCTTTCATATGAACATATGAAGCTGCCTTCTATTGGATGAGACCCTGGGTCCATCAAAATCAGTCTTGTCTACTGGCAGCGGCTCTCCAGGGTCTCAACTAAGGTTTTTCATGCCTACTTGCCTGGACCCTTTTGAGTTGGAGATGCCGGGGATTGAACCTGGGACCTTCTGCTTCCCGAGCAGAGGCTCTACCACTGAGCCACCCTCCCTCCCCTGCTCTCTGGGGTCTCAAGCTGAGGTTCTTCACGCCTACTTGCCTGGACCCTTTTTAGTTGGAGATGCCGGGGATTGAACCTGGGACCTTCTGCTTCCCAAGCAGAAGCTCTTCCACTGAGCCACCGTCCTTCCCCTGCTCTCCAGGGTCTCAAGCTGAGGTTTTTCACGCCTACTTGCCTGGACCCTTTTGAGTTGGAGATTATGGGGATTGAACCTGGGACCTTCTGCTTCCCAAGCAGATGCTCTGCCACTGAGCCACCCTCCCTCCCCTGCTCTCCAGGGTCTCAAGCTGAGGTTTTTCACGCCTACTTGCCTGGACCCTTTTTAGTTGGAGATTATGGGGATTGAACCTGGGACCTTCTGCTTCCCAAGCAGATGCTCTGCCACTGAGCCACTGTCCTTCCAGCCTCAGTTTTCTGGATGTTCAAAGGCACAAGCCTAATGCAAGGAAAGCCACGCTGAGGGTTATAAAGCACGCTGCAAAAGTAAAGTTCTCCGCAAGTTAGCATCGGTAGTAATTGCCTGCTTGATTCCACCACCACCCCCACAAAAAAACCCAGCCAGCTAGAGGCAGGCAATGGCAAACCACCTTTTAATGTCTCTCGCTTGGAAAACTCAAGCAGGGGTGTCAAACATGCAGCCAGTGGGCCAGATCAGGCCCCCAGAGGGCTCTTGTCAGGCCCACAAGCAACTGACGGTCATCTGCTTCCTTCTCTCTCTCTTGCTTCCTTCTCTTTCTCTTGCAAAGTTTGCTCAATCAAGCTACAGAGCAAAGTCTTTATTTTCTCCATTGGCTGAACAGCACACGAAGCAACTTATGGACAAAAGCTCGCGATGCCCAGCCATTTCATGTTTTCCCCTGGGTCTTAGGCTCAAAGCAGTGACCATGAAATTTCTGTAATGAATGTCAATGAATCAAAAGTAGGTTTGCAGCTTACACACACACACCTGAACGGCATACTCAAGATTGCTACAGCACAGACATTCTCTCCAGATTTTGATGCAATAGTTCAGAGGAAGAGGTGTTGTCAGAGACTGTTAAATAAACAAAATATTGCAAGAGTGCTAATCTTTTAACCATGTTTTAAGTTTTAAAATATATTTAATTGTGTTTGTCCATGTCCTTTATAAAGTTTACACCTCCAGTACCTGGCATTGCATTTTATGACACACACGGCCCGGCCCCAAAGATTCCCATTTGTGTCAGATCTGGCCCTCCTAACAAATGATTTTGACACCCTTGCCGAAGAAGAAAATGATATTGGATTTATTTCCCAACCTCCACTCAGAGTGGTCACAATTTCCTTTGCCTTCCTCCCTCACAAGATATACTCTGTGAGTTGGGTAGGGCTGAGAGAGCTCTGACAGAAGTTGCCCTTTCAAGGACAACTCTGCAAGAGCAATGGCTGACCCAAGGCCATTCCAGCAGCTGCAAGCGGAGGAGTGGGGAATCAAACCCGGTCCTCCCAGATAAGAGTCCGTGCACTTCACCACTACACCACACTGGCTCTTACAGTTGGTGAGTCACCGTCCAAAGGGAAAAGCTTTACGGTTTATTCAGCACGCTCATGAACGACACCCAATCACCCTTGGGGTGGAAGGCACAAAAAAATGATCTGAAACCAGGTTTCTAGTCCTCATGGCTCTGGAGACAAATCTGAAAACAGGCTTCAGGGGAAGAAGGAGGTACCTCTTCATGGAGCCTAGAAGAAGAAGAAGACTGCAGATTTGTAGCCCCCCCGTCTCTCTGAATCAAGAGACTCAGAGCGCCTTACAATCTCCTATATCTTCTTCCTCCACAACAGACACCCTGTGAGGCAGGTGGGGCTGAAAGAGCTGTCCCAGAAGCTGCCCTTTCAAGGACAGCTCTGCGAGAGCTACGACTGACCCAAGGCCATTCCAGCAGGGGCAAGTGGAGGAGGGGGGAATCAAACCCGGTTCTCCCAGATAAGAGAGCTCTGGCTGACCCAAGGCCATTCCAGCAGCTGCAAGTGGAGGAGTGGGGAATCAGACCCGGTTCTCCCAGATAAGAGAGCTCTGGCTGACCCAAGGCCATTCCAGCAGCTGCAAGGGAAGGAGTGGGGAATCAAGCCCGGTTCTCCCAGATAAGAGAGCTCTGGCTGACCCAAGGCCATTCCAGCAGCTGCAAGTGGAGGAGTGGGGAATCAAACCCCGTTCTCCCAGATAAGAGAGCTCTGGCTGACCCAAGTCCATTCCAGCAGCTGCAAGTGGAGGAGTGGGGAATCAAACCCGGTTCTCCCAGATAAGAGAGCTCTGGCTGACCCAAGGCCATTCCAGCAGCTGCAAGTGGAGGAGTGGGGAATCAAACCCGGTTCTCCCAGATAAGAGAGCTCTGGCTGACCCAAGGCCATTCCAGCAGCTGCAAGTGGAGGAGTGGGGAATCAAACCCGGTTCTCCCAGATAAGAGAGCTGTGGCTGACCCAAGGCCATTCCAGCAGCTGCAAGTGGAGGAGTGGGGAATCAAACCCGGTTCTCCCAGATGAGAGAGCTCTGGCTGACCCAAGGCCATGCCAGCAGCTGCAAGTGGAGGAGTGGGGGAATCAAACCCGGTTCTCCAAGATAAGAGAGCTCTGGCTGACCCAAGGCCATTCCAGCAGCTGTAAGTGGAGGAGTGGGGAATCAAACCCGGTTCTCCCAGATAAGAGAGCTCTGGCTGACCCAAGGCCATTCCAGCAGCTGCAAGTGGAGGAGGGGGGAATCAAACCCGGTTCTCCCAGATAAGAGAGCTCTGGGTGACCCAAGGCCATTCCAGCAGCTGCAAGTGGAGGAGGGGGGAATCAAACCCGGTTCTCCCAGATAAGAGAGCTGTGGCCGACCCAAGGCCATTCCAGCAGCTGCAAGGGGAGGAGTGGGGAATCAAACCCGGTTCTCCCAGATAAGAGAGCTCTGGCTGACCCAAGGCCATTCCAGCAGCTGCAAGGGGAGGAGTGGGAAATCAAACCCGGTTCTCCCAGATAAGAGTCCGCACACTTCACCACTGCACCAAACTAGCTCATCTGCAACTGCCCTAGCATATATAGGAGGGGCAAGTGCGATACAGGCATCAGAGTCAGTGGGTTGGGGGGGGGGGCTGTGTGGCCCCTTGCTCCCCCCCTTGGCAAATTCTACAGCTGTTTGGTTGGCATCAGGTCAAAGAATGGCGCTTTCCTGAGTGCGGAACAGGAACTCTTCCAGAGAGAACAGTCCCGAGTATATCTATCTTTGGGGACGGCGGGTGTGAGAAGAGTACCGGAAAGGTATATATTTATCTTGGAGTGTCTCATAAGTGGACGCCCGAAAGAGAAGGGGGGAGCGCAAAGGGTCTCAACATCTTGAATTTCAGCCTTTTCCTCCGATCACAACACCCTTCCGCCGGGACTGGGCAGCAGGAGGGGGAGGTTTGGAAATACTTTTTTTTTAAAAAAAACTATGCTTTGTTTTGTTTCGTAACGAACAGAAGTTGTTGCGTTTCACAGGCCGCTGGAATAGGCGTGTCACAAAGGGTCCCGAAAGCACAAGACAAGGGACAGCAACTGCGTAGCTAGGAGGGAAAGAGGGCAGGACGCGGCTCCGGACCGCGGGGGCTTCCGATGGAAAATGCGGGTCTGAAATCCGGAGGGCTGCATCAATAACCGCCCTGTCTCTCTCTCCTCTTTGGCAGACTGCAAGGGCAATCTCTCGCGTTGTGCTTTTTTTTTTTTCCAACCCAGGTCTGGTTTCACGCCGGTCCTGGTAACCCAACGCCGGGGGCATGGTTTTGCCAGCTTCCAAAACATGGTTAAAAATTCAGAAGGCAAGTCATTTGCAGGGGAGCATGGCATTGTCTCCGCCGGGGTGGCGTCGGGTTACCCGCGCAAAGGCCCTGTGAGAGCAGCCAACTCTAAGACCTGGTTTTAACTCCAGGGGTGGCCAAACTTGTTTAACATAAGAGCCACATAGAATAAACGCCAGATGTTTGAGAGCTGCAAGACAGGAAGGAAGGAAGGAGAATAGATGGTGAATGGGCTAGTTCAGAGGTGACCAAACTTGCTTAACGTAAGAGCCACCCAGAATAAACGTCAGATGTTCGAGAGCCTCCAGACATGAACATCAGAAGTTTGAGAGCTGCAAGGAAGGAAGGAAGGAAGGAAGAATAGATGGGTGGATGGGCTAGTTCAGAGGTGACCAAACTTGCTTAATGTAAGAGCCACACAGAATAAACGTCAGATGTTCGAGAGCCTCCAGACATGAACATCAGAAGTTTGAGAGCTGCAAGACAGGGAGGGAGGGAGGGAGGGAGGGAGGGAGGGAGGGAGGGAGGGAGGGAGGGAAGGAAGGAAGGAAGGAAGGAAGGAAGGAAGGAAGGAAGGAAGGAAGGAAGGAAGGAAGGAAGGAAGGAAGGAAGGAAGGAAGGAAGGAAGGAAGGATAGATGGGTGGATGGGCTAGTTCAGAGGTGACCAAACTTGCTTAATGTAAGAGCCACACAGAATAAGCGCCAGATGTTCGAGAGCCTCCAGACATGAACATCAGAAGTTTGAGAGCTGCAAAACGGAAGGAAGGAAGGAAGGAAGGAAGGAAGGAAGGAAGGAAGGAAGGAAGGAAGGAAGGAAGGAAGGAAGAATAGATGGCTGGATGGGCCAGTTCAGGGGTTATCAACTTCCTTAACGTAAGAGCCACACAGAATAAATGTCAAATGTTCGAGAGCCGCCAGAAATGAACATCAGGTGTTTGAGAGCTGCAAGACAGGAAGGAAGGAGGGAAGGAAGAAAGGGAGAATAGATGGGTGGATGGGCTAGTTCAGGGGTGGCCAAACTTGCTTAACGTAAGAGCCGCACAGAATAAACGTCAGATGTTTGAGAGCTGCAAGACATGAGCATCAGGTGTTTGAGAGCTGCAAGACAGGAAGGAAAGAGGGAAGGAAGGATGGATGGAAAGAAAGCAACTTTAACTTTACATGCATTCTCCAAGTCACCAGCTTTCCTTAATTTGGAGAAGGGATTTAAAGAGACAACTGCCTTCTCCAAGCTGGTCAACAATGCGGTGGGGGAAAGAGCCGCATGTGGCTCTTGAGCCACAGTTTGGCCACCCCCTGAGCTAGGAGGAAAGAGAAAAGAGCACACCCGAACTTGTGCAAAGAACAATTGCCAGCGTGCCGAGAGCCAAGTTCCCTCCCGTGTAATTTTAGCAGAAAAGGGCAAAGAGTCCAGTAACACCTTAAAGCAGGGTGTCAAACTCCTTTGTTATAAGGGCCAGATCTGACACAAATGAGACCTCGTTGGGCCAGGTTATGTGTGTACCTATTAGGTAGCAGAGATATAAACTTTTTAAAGAACACAAACGCAGCTAAAGATTTTTTTTGCTTTATGGTTTATGACTCCGAAAAAACTGGCAAAGATGAGTAAAAAGATGTCGGATAGGTGTTGGAAATGTAAAAATCACGAGGGTTCTTTTTTTCACATGTGGTGGACTTGCGAAAAAGCGAAAAAGTTTTGGCAGATGATACAACAAGAAATCTCTAAAATTTCAGGATACGACTTTAAGAAAGTTGCAGAGACTTTTCTGCTGGGATTACAAATGGAAACATTTCCAAAAGAAGATAGAACTTTTATTTGGTACTATTTGCTCTCAGCTGCTAGGACATTGTATGCGCAGTGGTGGAAGCAAGAAAAAATACCAGAGAAATGGGACTGGATCGTGAAAGTTTTATCGTGGAGTGAGATGGACAAATTAACAAGAACTTAAGTATATAACCTCGGCGGGAGTCTAGTAACGGAGGGAGGGGAAATTGAAAATATCATATGGGTTAGAGATAGTAAGGATATAATTAGACATTGTAACCATATGTTATCAATAAAATTGTTTAAACCAGCTAAAGATTTTTTAAAAAAAACTCTTAAAATAAAACATGTTTAAAACATTAGCACGTGTTGGTCTTAAAGGCGCTTTCTTTGTATCTCTCCTGTGGGATCCAAGGAACTGGGCAAAGGAAGCTCTGGCTCTTTCCCTCTTTCCCCAGGGGACCAGGAGGGGGAGGAGCCTCAACCAATGGAGAAAATTGAGGTTTTGCTCTTTAGCTCCTGTGCGATAGAGCAAGCCTTGCAAAGCAAGCTGAGTTGCAGAAGGAAGCAAAAAGAAGATATTGGATTTATATCCCGCCCTCCTCTCTGAAGAGACTCAGAGCGGCTTAGAATCTCCTTTCCCTGCCTCCTCCAGAAGAGACACCCTGTGAGGTGGGTGGGGCTGAGAGAGCTCTCACAGCAGCTGTCCTTTCAAGGACAACTCTGCCAGAGCTATGGCTGACCCAAGGCCATGCTAGCAGGTGCAAGTGGAGGAATGGGGAATCAAACCCGGTTCTCCCAGATAAGAGTCCGCACACTTAACAACTACACCAAACTGGGAGAAGGAAACAGACAAGAGACAGTTGCTTGGAGGCCTGATTTGGCCCCCGGGGCTGCATGTTTGACACCAAAAACTCACCATATTTGTGGCAGGGGAGGAGTTTTCATGAAGCATACAGCTCATTTAAGCCACCACTGGACTCTTTTGCTCTATTCTACTACTACAAACTCGCTACCCATCTGATCGATACCAGGGGTGGCCAAACTTGCTTAATGTAAGAGCCACATAGAATCGACCTCAGACATCGGAGAGCCGCAAGACATGAACATCACACGTCGGAGAGCCACAAGACAGGAACGAAGGAAAGCAAATCGACAGAGGAGAAGAATAATTGCAGATTTATACCCCGCCCTTCTCCCTGAATCAGAGACTCAGAGCGGCTCACAATCTCCTATATCTTCTCCCCCCACAACAGACACTCTGTGATGTGGGTGGGGCTGAGAGGGCTCTCACAGCAGCTGCCCTTTCAAGGACAACCTCTGCCAGAGCTATGGCTGACCCAAGGCCATTCCAGCAGCTGAAAGAGGAGGAGTGGGGAATCAAACCCGGTTCTCCCAGATAAGAGTCCGCTCACTTAACCACTACACCAAACTGGCTCTCAGAGGAGGGAGAGACGGAAAGAAAGCAGCTTTAAATGCCTTCTCCAAGCTGCCGGCGGGCTTGGCGAAGCAATTTCAAGAGAGAAAAGCCTTCTCCAAGCCAGTCCACAGGGCAGTGGGGGTTTTGAGAGCCAAGCGATATGTGCAAAAGACCCCCCCCCCCCGCAGTTTGGCCACCCCCGATCTATATTATTTTAAAACCAGCCCAGGCTAGCTTGGTCTTATCAGATTTCAGCAGGGTGGGCTTTTTTACCAAGGCTTGGGTGGAAGAACTCCAAGGAAGACTTGCCCTGAAAACTACATCTACAGGGAGGTCGTGGGGGGGGGGGAGGTCCCCATAAATCAGCCATGACTTGACCGGCGAAAGAACAGCATCCACTTAGAACAGACTAAAACAGCTCCGTCGTTGCACCCCTCTAGGACGCTTTGAGCCCCTCTTTGCAACTCCTGTCCTCTGGATTTCTGCCCGCCCGCCCAGTGGCCCCTCCAGTCCCCCAACGCTGCCCACCCCCTGTGACTCGGCGGAGAAGGAAAGGCCCTTTGCAGAAGCTCAGAGGCACTCTCATCCTCTCCAGACCGGACCCTCCCGCCGGTTCTGAGCCGGACGGCGCCCAAGAAAGTCCTCAGAGGCCTCCACGCGGCTGAAGTCCAAGCTGCCCCGGAGAAAGGCAGAGGCCGGCAGGGTTGCCAACCTCCATGAAAGGCCTGGAGACCTCCCGGAACGACATCTGCACACCCCAGGGATCCATTCTCCCGGAGGAAAGAGCTGCTTGGGAGGGTGAATTCTAGGGTGCTAGTATACCCCGTTGATGTCTCCCCTCCCCCACCGCCCAATCTCCAGGAATCTTCTCACCTGGAGCTGGCAACCGCAAGGCCGGCGCGCTCTGCACGCGCTCAGAGGCCCTCCCCTCGAACGCCGTCCCGCCCCGTCGCTTCTCCCCAACTTCTCCGCCGGCGTCGCTGCTAACCCGCTCACTGCTGCTGCCCGGCGGCGGCTGGGCGATCCCGGAGGCCGTCGCGGCGGCGCCTCCTCCTCCTCCCGCTGTCCCAGACGCGCCTGCCCGCCGCCTCCATGCCCGCGACTGCCGCCCCGGGACCGGGGAGGGACTTTTAAGGCGGCCGCCCTCCGCCGGGACACACCCCTGGCCGAAAAGGGGAGAGGAGGGGCGCTCCTGAGCACGTGCAGAGGGCGGCGGGACGGGGAGGGAGGGGACCGACAGCGCCCCCTGCAGCATCTCCCAGGAAAGACTGCATGCAAGGGGGCGGGGAGCGGAAAGCGGCGGCTCGCTTTTCCTTCGGCCCGGGTGGGGTTGCCAGATAAAGGTCGGGAGATTCCTGGAGACTTGGGGGTGGAGCCTGGGGGAGAGGACTCGCGTGCTCCGTTTCTTCGACGGAGCTGATCTATTAGGGTTGCCAAGTCCAATTCAAGAAATAGCTGGGGGCTTTGGGGGTGGAGCCAGGAGACTTGGGGGGTGGAGCCAGGAGAGTTTGGGGTGGAGCCAGGAGAGTTTGGGGGTGGAGCCAGGAGTAAGGGTGTGACAAGCATCATAGAACTCCAAAGGGAGTTCTGGCCATCACATTGAAAGGGACCGCACACCTTTTAAATGTCTTCCTTCTAGGGTTGCCAAGTCCAATTCAAGAAATAGCTGGGGACTTTGGGGTGGAGCCAGGAGACTTTGGGGGTGGAGCCAGGAGAGTTTGGGGTGGAGCAAGGAGAGTTTAGGGGGGGAGCCAGGAGCAAGGGTGTGACGAGCATCATTGAACTCCAAAGGGGGATTTCTGGCTATCACGTTGAAAGAGACCATGGCATTTCCATTGGAAATAATAAAGGATAGGGGCACCTTCTCTGGGGGCTCATAGTGTGGGACCCCCTGGTCCAATCTTTGTGAAACTTGGGGGGCATTTTGAGGAGAGGCACTGGATGCTATACTGAAAATCTGGTGCTTCTACCTCAGAAAACAGCCCTCCCAGAGCCCCAGATACCCGTGGATCAATTCTCCATTATTTCCTAGGGGAATCGGTCTCCCTGGAGAATTATGGAATGCCCAGCAGACATTTCCCTCCCCCCCCCCCCCGCTTTCTGATGACCCAGAAGCGGGGGAGGGCCTCCAACCCAGAAGATCCCCTGCCCCCACCTGGGGATTGGCAACCCTATTTAGAATCTCCCAGGAAAGACTGCATGGGGGGGGGGGGGACT